>NW_027206264.1:297500-562194 GCF_024711535.1 Dipodomys merriami
TTCTTTTGAACTCATAAAACCACTTAAAATGAAGAGAACTATTCATTTTCTGTAGCAGGTGAGTTAAAATTAAGACCTCAGGGAGACCTAGAAGTAGATAGGGGAGGAAGAACAAATTGTTTCCCAATAACAGCTACTACTTCTGAACAGAGGCAATAACTCTTATGCAGACAGAAGCACAGCTATTTACCCAATCAAATATTAATAGGACTAAATAAAATGTGCTCCTGTGTCATCTCTTTAACTTAAAAAACCATCTTGCTTGGCATTTATTTTTATTTTGTTATAATAAGGATCTTCTTTATTTAGCATAACATTTCCTTGCTAGAAAGTAAATATTTGATGATTATGTAAGTAGCTATAAACACAATTTTCTAGGAAGTTTATTTGCCAAAGCCAAATAGATGGAGATGATATAAAAACTTAACTTCCTTCTACATATGGCATATGGTCATTTTTTTTCATCCTTCACAATTCTGTTTTCGAAACCTCTTCAGAATTCAAAAAAGACTTCCCTGAATTGTGACGGGGTGAATTATGTACAATATTTTCTATTGTTTATTTCACATCTCTTAATTGTTTTAGCTTCCAACCATACCCTTCCTGTATTCTTAGTTTCCATTATAGAAAATATCTTCTTGCTGTTGTCCAGGCTTACAACCTCGGGTTCACCTATTCTCTTCCTGTCCATTACTTACAGGTAAGCTGATTCAATTCCTATATTATCATGAGACTAGATTTCTAGTGTTCATCGTACCCTTTGCCCTTGTTCAAGTTAAGGCCTTCAGTTCTCAAAGCTTGATTTGTGACACAGCTTTTCAACTATCTGTCCATTGTAATCCTCCTGAAATCTTGGAGATTATGGAATTTATTTCCATAAAGGATTCCCTGATGATCACACTCACTCCTGCTCAGAACTCTTCAATGGCTACCCAGTATCCACAGAATGAAGTGCTAACTCTCCTCTGCTTGGAGTTAAGATCCTTCAGTCTTGTCCATGGTGCTACTGACAACTACATCCCTCAAAAGTACCCTTCATGGAGCCTGAACAGGCCAAAACAACCTTGTAGCATCCTATTTGGTACTGACTTGGTTCTGCTTCTGCCTTCCTCTGCTTCATCTTCCTTTGCCCTAACTCTTAGCATTCAATGCACACCACACTCAAGTTATTTCCTCATCATGAGTTCACTAGTTCAGGCTCCCACCTTCACCCTTCCTCCTAGTCATCAGGTGTCCTTTGAGCCAAAATGAAGCCTCATTCTGCTGAAGTAAAAATATTTGTGTATGATATTATTCAGTACTGTGAATGAAGATGTAGGTCTGCATTGTAGAAAGGAGATAGAAATTAAGATATTCAAAAAGAATGAGATTTATGATAAAGAGATAGCAAATATATCCTGAATGTTCTGGGGTGGAATCTCAGAAGACCTTTCCTTATAATCCACCCCAAGCTGTGTTTCTTCCAACCAGCCCCTCTCTGAAGAACAATGCACCTCTTTTAAAAAGCCATCTCTTTTTCCAGTAGTTTAAACAGAGTGGAAGACTATTTCTTGGCCTTAAAGGCATTAAAGTCACCAAACCACAGCATTTCTGAAGAGAAGGTTCAAGGGGAAGTTGACAAAGTGATAAGACCTTCTCTAATCTAAGAAAAAGGTACCATATGGTTTCCATCTACAGAACTGAAACACCAGGGCCAGTGTTCCTGTGTGTATTGAAGAACTGAAACTCATGGCTGGCTGTGGGCAATACAACCTGTAACAAAGAGCAGGTAGGGAAAGAATTCAAAAAGAAAGCAACATGTGTGAGAGGTTATTGTAAACAAGCTAGAAACATAGACATACATATATGGGCCTTTCCACAATGTCAGAATATACTGAACAGTAATAAATCCACAAACTACATCAATTTTACTTAATTTATCAAGTTCTCACTTGATATTCATAGCCATTGACAAACTCAGATTCTTTTGTGTGTGTGTGTGTGTGTATGTGTGTGTGTATGTGCAGGTAGGTCCTGGGGCTTGAACTCAGGGCCTGGGCATTATCCCTGAGCTTTTATTGCTCAAGATGAGCACTCTACCAACTTGAACTACAGCTCTCTTTCTGGTTTTTTTGGTGTTTAATTGGACTTTCCTGTCCAGGCTGACTTAAAACCATGATCCTCAGCCATCAGCCTCATGAGTGGCATATGTGACAGGCACCTAATACAGGTTGTTTTTTTAATTCCAAACTTAATTGTTAATATTAACTCTCAGATCACATGTTACACATCACACAGTGGAAAGGTGTGTGTGTGTGTGTGTGTGTGTTTATGTTTGTGTGTGTTACAGAATGACTACAAAAGGGTTAAAGAAGCTGCCAGATCACATGCAGAAAGAGTTACTACAGGTGGTAATAGAACATAATATAAATATGTAAGTATAATATAAATATAAGTACATAGTATATAGTAATATAAGGAATCTAGCCACAGAGCCATTCAGACTCAGGGCTGTCAAGGTACAGAGCTAGTTCAAGGTGCAGCACTTACTAGATCCAGACAAACTGCAATCTGAGTAGACCCCATCCAGTAGGAGGATCATAGTAAGTTGGAGCCCTGGGGACAGAGTCAGGATTTGTCATCTGCCCATCCTATGATGTATACACCAGATGGTCTGATGATGAGTCAGTGGGTGCTACTGTATGATCTGATTTGAAGGATCTGGGTTTTCTGATATGTTTTGATATACCTATGTTTCCATGTGTTCCTGGCTTAATCTCATAGTTTCATTGGTGGTAGGTAATTTTTTTGCATAAATAGGTAATTTTACTGGTCTGTGCTGGACAGATGGTAGCAGTTTACTTGCATAAACCAGGTACAGTCATTCTGTCTCATCATTTGCCCTCAAAATGGAGCAAACCTGTTTTAAAAAATGAAGTGACTCAGTACAAGGCACAGGTACAAAGCTACTCAACATGTGTGTTCTATACAATATTTGTATTCTATAAAATATGTTTGTTCTATATAATATGGAGTGACATAGAGCAGGACACAGATTGATCTCCATAGAGTATTTTTCCATTATTGGCTAATGGCTGCAGGATGGGACTCATGTTTCATTCAGAAATAGGACAAATTATAACAGAGAAACTTTTTAGATATGCACTTATTAGCTTTCAGAAACTAATTCTTCATATTTTTAAAAATATATCTTTAATATAGATAGGAATAAATACAGAGATATAAAGAAGACCATAAGGGCATTTATTGTCTAGGTAGTAGGATTACTGGGTTTGCTTTGTCTTGCCACAGTTTTTGATTCTTTCATAAAAGTAATATTATCTTGTAGGACATTAGCCCTCAACTGGCCATTCTCTATAGGCACTTTGGACGTTTTAAATGCCTAGATTCTACCCTCAAGGGTCCTAATTAATCTGTGTGAGGGCTCCCAGAGTCTATATTCTTAAAGCTCCTCTGATGAGCAGGTAGGGTTGAGGCCCTGGTCCTAGCAGTGCTTTTCCTCCCATCCCATTTCCCTTCTTTATCCTGAGAAGGACAAGATTCTAGAGGAGACAAAGGAGGTAAAGTGAACCAATAGAGAGAAGATATACCCCTTATTCATTTCCCCTGGATAGGTAGGGTGGGTGTTGGTTCCCATTGAAGAGAAATTTCCCAACCTCCTGTGTGTGCAATGGTAGAGTAACCGAGGACAAGCCTTCAATTTCTCTTAGTTCTAGGCCAGACAGAGTTGAGGGATGCAAAGCTCCAGGTGTCCAACCCAGCTTTATCCACTTTCTAAATTAGTGTAGGAGCTATATACCTAACTAAAGAAAACACATCTTTGTATTTAACATGTCCCTTATATTCTGGTTTAAATCTCTTTCAGTAACCTCAGGAGGGAACAAAGTCAAAGAGTCAAAGCAAAAGATACCAGAATTTGTATTCTTCAATCAAATTACCATCTACAGTTGACCCAGCTAAATCTTGACCTGTCACAAATATATGTCACTTATAAAATAAAAACTAACTTACAGGTAATGGAAAATTACCTTGTCACTTGAGAATGATTAATACCATACATTTTTAGTTACTCAGCAAATAATCCAGGAAGAATCTCCCATTCCCTGACTCTTATCAGTGCTGTTGTTCCCTTAGCAGGTGTTCTATTAAGAAGATTTATTGAAAATTGAATCAGAATGAAAATAATGGAGAGCATAAAAGATGTTTCAGTGCTGTTGATAGAATCTGTGCTAATGAACCAATGAACAAGAGGATGAGATAAAAATGATGGTAGGAAAATACACTTAGAAAAGGTAATTCTGTTAGGAAATGATTAAAATGTGGAAGAAAAAGCCAATACTTAGAATAAAGATTGCATGAAAGAAAAAGGCAGACCCTCAGCTGGCAAAAGTACTGATTCTTTGAAAGCAAAACCTGTTGTTGAAACATTAAGCCCAAAATGATCTTCTGTTGTTTATTGAAGTTCAAAATATTATAATAAAATCCAAAGAGTCATCTGATGTTACTGTTTGCCCAAAATATTGTCACTAAAAATTGCTTAAAAATGATTGGAAATTGTCCTGTGTTTGAAAAGTACAGTGAGCACTGATGTGTATATTGGGAGCTTGAAACTTAATGCTATCTTTTCTATCTTCTAACAGCCTGTTTTACTCTCCATGTCTGGAATTCCTTTACATTTTCATGTACAATAATAGCAATGAGAGTAATGCTACCATTCATCACACATTAGTATGCAGCAGGCACTGTTCTAAGTTCTCTCCAAGTATTTCCTCTCCCTGTGTAACAGCTCTGTAAAGCAGGTATTACTATATCCATTAAAGATAGAGCTCTAAGAGGCTACATCAAATGCTAACACCAAAAGTTAGTAACATAAGCAGAGCTACACACGTCTGGGAAACAAATAGTAGCGTTACCTACTAATTGTAGTAATTAAAATGTTTACTTTGGACTAAATTAATATATACAGTCTCTCCCTATATTGGAATCATAACTTATAGAAAAAACAGAAATAAAACCAAGATTTCTCAAGAAAAGAAAAGACTATTTAATATTAGAAAAACTTATTTTGACATTACAGAAGGAAAATTGAGAATCAAAGAGAAAAAACTGTCCCCAATATCACAGATTTGGTGTATCAGATAACAAGAAAAAAGTTTTGATTTTCCCAACAACCTAATATAATAAATTTTAAATCTTTCCTATTTTAAAAGTTCCAGAAATTTTAAATAAAACTTGTCCAGAATCACAGAGCTATTAAGTGTGAGAGTTTGAATTTGTCTCTTATTATCTGATTCAAATGTTTAATATTAATTGCCATTTTATCATTTCTTCCATAAGTTGTTACAGAGCAAATACTAGTACTAGAGGAAATTATCATTTTCTTTGTGTATACTGGTCCTGTTCCTTGACCTCAGGGCCTGGGCAGTCTCTGAGAAATTTTTGTTCAAGGCTAGCACTCTACCATTTGAGCTATAGCTTCACTTCTAGCTTTTTTTGGTGGTTAGTTGGAGATAAGAGTCCCATACACTACTGCCCAAGGCTGGCTTTGAAGTTGGATCATCAAATCTCAGCCTCTTGAGTAGCTAGGATTATAGGCATGAGCCACTGGCATCTAGCTGAGATGTATTTTTGTTGATTTCTTTTTTATTTACTTTTAATTATATTTTTATTATCTGTGTGTGCGTGCATGCACACGCGTATGCATGTGTGGCAGTCCTGAGGCTTACATTCAGAGCCAGGGTGCTTCCTGAGCCCATTTTTGCTCAAGGCCAGCACTCTACCACTTTAGCCACAGCTCTAATTATTGCTATTTTCTAGTTAAATAGAGATGAGTCATGGGCTTCCATGCCTAGCTAGCTTCAAACCACGGTCTTGATCTCAGCCTCCTGAGTAGCTAAGATTACTGGCATGCACCACTGGCACTCAACTTTATTATTTTTAAGTAGTGGTACAAGTGGTTATAATTCAACATGGCAGTCTATGAGTATAATGCACTTTGATCAGTGTCACCCTGGGGAGATGTTTTCATATGTGTTGAAGATGGAATGTTTAAGACTTTCTCCACGTCTAGTCACACAGGTGACCCTGTGGGTTTGCTGGGTGGATTGTGGAAGCAGTGGTAACATGCTATACAAATGTTCCTGAGATGAGATGACTAGAAATATATAGAAAACACTCATTGCTCAATAGATTTCATAATTTACTTCCTAAAGCTAAAACGGAAATTTGAAGTAGTAAACACATTAAAAAGAGCAGGAAGAGACCTGACCTTCAAATAACTCCAATCTCTCTCCTCCACATGCATCATGGAGTGAAGGCAGGAGTCAGGGAGGAACAAAAGATATTGCTGCTGGTAGAAGTAATGATGATGATGGTGATGATGATGGTGATGATGATGATATTGCTATTGTTGGTCTTATTACTTCTAAAACTACATATGTGATGAGAAAATGGCTGATTGCCCTTGGAAGACCAAAGCAGGAAGATGGAGAGTTCAAAACCAACCTGGACTACATTGCATCTTTGAGTCCAGCCTGTTTACAGAGCAAGACTCTGCTAAGAAGGAAGGCACAGAGGAAGGATAGAAGGAGGGAGGGGGAAGGAAGGAAGGAAGGAAGGAAGGAGGGAGGGAAGGAAGGAAGGAAGGAAGGAAGGAAGGAAGGAAGGAGGGAGGGAGGGAAGGAAAGGAAGGAAGGAAGGAAGGAAGGAAGGAGGGAGGGAGGGAGGGAAGGAAGGAAGGAAAGTAGACAGGCAAAGCAAAGAAACCTTATTTCCTCAAGCAGAAAGACCTCTTGTATAATTGGGGGACAAAGATTTGTCATTGGTGCAAATCCAAGTATTTCTCTAAACAGTGCAGAATTATCTTTAATCCATTGTACCTTTCATGCCAAAGCACACTTGTTTAATCATCCCTGTGCTTCTTTTATGGGGAAGAAATACAATAAATCTCCACACTGTCAAAGGCACAAATACCATCTGACACTTGTCACATTTTTTTCTTCCTAACTCCCAAACTTACTATTATTATTATTAATTGTGATAACTAATCATAGAACTTTGAATGTCTACTGTCCACCAAATGAGACATCATTACTGTCTACTCACATCATTAAGATATGTAATAATCCAATAGCTGAGTGTGGGTGGCTCAACCTGTAATCCTAGCTGTGCAGGAGGCTGAGATCTGAGGATCACGGTTCAAAGCCAGCCCGAGCAGGAAAGTCCATGAGACTCTTATCTCCAGTAAACCATCAGAAAACCAGAAGTGGTGCTGTGGATCAAGCAGTAGAGCGTTCTCCTTAAGCTGAAGAGCGCAGGGACAGCGCCCAAGCCCAGAGTTCAAGCCCCACAATGGACAAAAAAATTGTAATGATCCTTTTAGTTATTTTATTAATTTATCTATAATTTAAAATATAGCTTCAGTATGTCCAGAGTATTTTGTATGTCTAACACTATCCAGAGTGTCCTGCCAAACATTATGTCCCATATCTATAATCCAAGCTACTGAGGAATCAAAGATCAGGAGACTCATGGTTTGAGGCCAGCATAGGTCAAAAGCTAGCAAGACCCCCACCTCAATATACATGCCCATCTTATTTAATCCAAACTATACATGAGGCAAAAGTATGAAACCCTATCCAAAAAATAACTGAAGCAAAATGGACTTGGAGTATTACTCCAATGGTAGAGACTGCCACAGAAACACAAGGCACTGAGTTCAAACTCCAGTAGAATAAATAAATAAATAAGCAATGTTCAGTAGGTTCTGTTTGTTTCAACATCAGATATTAGCAGGCACTATATTTATTTTTTATTGATAGTAACATTCTAACATAAGAAATGAACTATAATAAATAGAATGTTTTCAGGCTGGGAAGGTGGCTCAGTGGTAGAGTGCTTGCCTTGCATGCCTGAGGCCCTGGGTTCGATTCCTCAGCACCACATAAGCAAAGAGAAAAAAGCTGGAAGTGGCGCTGTGGCTCAAGTGGTAGAGCGCTAGCCTTGAGCTGAAGAGCTCAGGGACAGCACCCAGGCCCAGAGTTCAGGCTCCATGACCGGACCCAAATAAATAAATAAATTAAATTAAATAAAATAAATAGAATGTTTTCTATTATCCTTAAAAGTAGAGGTGAAAAATATTAGGAACATAATAAGAAGGTTCAATCAAGGGGGAAAAATCAAGTCTGTGTAAAGGATATTCCTTTCATTGACCTCTGAGTTTTGTAGCAAAAGTAAACATACTCTCTTGAGAATACTATATTTGTAATTATTGGAAATTAAGAATAAGGGAGAAGGGTTAGAGGTACATCTCAAGTGGTAGAACACAAGCCTAGCAAGGTTGAAGCACTGAGTTTAAACCCTATAACAAGAAAGGAAGGAAGAGAGAAAGGAAGGAAGGCAGGCAGGCAGGAAGGAAGGAAGGAAAGAAGGAAGGAAGGAAGGAAGGAAGGAAAATCCAAGGACAGTTGAAGTGGGAGATTGACTTCATAATGCAGTGTGCTAAGGGAATGTGAAGAGGATGAGATCATGCAGTGAATCTCACAAATGTCTTGTTATAGGGGGGAAAAAATCAAGATCATGCTAACTTTCCAACCACACTATAGGCTCCGCATTTCTCAATGCGAGTATACATGTGGCTTTTGTAATCTTGATTTCTTAGCAGAAATTGAATGTTGCATCATTCTTCCTGCTGCATACTGGGAAGAGCATTGCTAGATATTTATCTATTCACAAACTTGATATGTTAAAGCAATCTAGGTTGACAGAACTGCAAAAAATTAAGGTCAGCATTGCTCCTGCTTCACACTGCCTTTCCTCCCTCCTCTCATCTCCTCCTGACAGTCCCATATAACAATCCTACTTCTGAAAACTGAAAAATCCAAGGGGAAATTTCACATTCAATAGGCCCAAACAAGTAAAATATGTAGCTGAAGCTATCAAGATGGTTTGGAGAATTGTGTTTTGAATTTAATCCTGAGAAGAAAATTAGTTCACCTTTTTGTGTATTGTTTGCCCATTTGTAATGCACATGTAGTGTTTCTGTTTTTAAAACTCATCCATACGAAACAGAATCATGTGTCAGGAATTTACCTGTCACAAGGCAAACACATCTGATTGGCCCTCGGAAATACAGCTGTGGTGTTCTCCTGTTAAAGCCATTTGCAAGTTAGACATGGGTGGCTCATGCCTGTAATCCTAGATATTCAGGAGGCTGAGATCCAGATGATTGCAATTTAAAGTCAACCTGAGCAGATGAGTTTCTATGAGACTCCACCTACAATTAACCAGCAAAAAGTTAGGCTAGAAGCATGGCTCAAGTAGCTGAACACCAGTTATGAACAAGAATGCCAAGCAAGGGTGTTAGTCTATAAGTTCATGCCCCTATACAAGCACGCAAACACACAGTGTTGAACAGACTGACAGCATTGAAAGCTTGGTTATCTTATTATTTTATAGCATGAGTGGAAATTAGAAAAAGAAGTACAAGGTATATTCTGTACATAATGATAAAAGACTCCAAATCTCTGACAACAAAAATAAATAATGTTTTAATTTTAAATCAGGGCAACTATAACTTTGTATTCTTTTTATATATTTCTAAACCAGCTATAATTCAGTAAATATTAGATGTTTCCTATTTGAATGAAATGCCATATTTTATTAGGGATAAATAAATAAATAATTTTAGTTTTGTATATTTTAAATTGGCTGAATATAACAGAAAATACAAATCAATACATTATAATACCTATGAAAGTGAATGACTTACTTAGTGTTGATAGATTTGTATTAGATTATTCATCTCAGTAATACAGCAGAAGCTACACAAATAAAAAATAATAATAGGGGCTGTGGTAGAGTGCTTGCCTAGCATGCATGAAGCCCCAGGTTCCATTCCTCAGTATCACATACAGAAAAAGCCTGAAGTGGCGTTGACACTCAAGTGGTAGAGTGCTAGCCTGGAGCAAAAGAAGCTCAGGGACAGCACCCAGGCCCTGAATTCAAGCCCCACGACCAACAAAAATAAATAAATGAATAAATAATAGATAGATAGATAGATAGATAGATAGATAGATAGATAGATAGATAGATAGATAGATAGATAGATAGATAGATAGATAGTGAAAGAATGAAATCAACAAAAATGGTAAGGAAGGATCTTCAAGAACTCTCTGCTTTCCATCAACTTTACCAAGAACTTTTTCATAATGCTGGAAATTAATTGAAGGCTTATATCATCCTAAGAAGGGTTTATTAGAGAAATGGCTGGATCCTGGTAAGAAACTCAGCTGGCTGGTTGATGGACTTACCTCGTCCATATTTTCCTCTAGTTCTACAGTAGCTGTGGAAACTAATGGCCCACTGACACTGTCAAAACCAATGCTTGGCAACACTCCAAGAGAACACAAAAAGAATTAGAACTCCTTTGGCATCCCATTCTAATAGAATTGAATCATTTGCCTATCCAGTGGTCCCCTGGAAAACCTCACTCAATGTCTAACTCACAGCTGGCTGAATGTAAGAGCCTGTTCCTGATTGAGAGTGCAGCTCAGTGGTAAGAGTTCCTACATTCACGTGGCTCCAAGTTTGGTCCTCGGCAACACCACACATATGTACACGCACTCACACACAGTCATCTTCCGCACAGCAACTATAGAAGATTTCAGCTTTCTGAGGTCGTAGATAGAAGCTGAAACAACATATATGATAACCAAAAAGCTTGAAGACAGAAAAATGTGCATAAATTATCGATGGAGTCTTTGATAAGCTTCAGCACACTCCTGGGAATCTTGTAGGTCATGTGCATGTTCAAAGGTGAATATATATCCAGAAAAGACTTGATAAAGGCCCTAAACTCAGTTGTCTGGATGACCTTTAGGCTCCCTAAGCAGGAAGTGAAAGCCAAGGAAGAATTGTCAATGGCTTAGCTGAGTGGTTCAGACTTACATATCACACAAACTGAGAGACATGGTGGCTTCAGTCTAAGAAAATAGCTGTTCAATCACTAATTGGCCAATAAATTAAGAGATAAGACTTCAAGCCGATGGTAGCAAGTAGTTCAATCCCTAGTACTTAAAAAGATAAAAGGAAAAAAAAAAAGATGTGAAGGCCCACATATGACAAAGAATACAGACTTTACAAAATTATCTCAGAAAAGTCACTAGAGTAAGCCTGTCTAACTCACAGATGTATTCACATCATTTTGATCAAATGTGGTCAAAACCAAATAATAGATTTCTTTAATCAAAAGAACTTTCTTCCACACACTGGCTGACTCCCATAATCCTAGCTACTCAAAAGTTGAGATCTAAAGATCATGATTTAAAGCCAGCATGAACAAGAAAGTTGTGAGACTCTTATCTCCAATTAATCATCAAAGAGCCAGAAGTGGAGCTGTGGCTTAAGTGGTACAGTACTAGCCTTGATCAAAAAAACTAAGGGACAGTGCCCAGGCCCTGAGCTCAAGCCCCAGGACTGGCATGCACACGCATGCGTGCACGCACACACACACACACACACACACACACACACACACACACACACACACACACACACACACACACACACAATCTAAAGGAATATATCAAAACAAAACTTCTACCACTCATGTGCATTTCACAGCCCAATTGATTTGGAGAAGTTGTCAATCAGTCCCTGTTATCAAGTCCCCGTCTAAACAGCTGTGTTTAAATTGTTACACAATCTGCTGAATGTTTCTTTACCCTTAGTTTTGTGAAAGTATGCCTCCCAAAAAGCAAATGGTGCCCTAAAAACAAGACAAAATTCAGGTGTTTGGATGATAAAGTGACAGTTTTAGATTTGATGAAAAGTGGTGTGTCTTCATGGAATTTGGGCAGCACTGTGGGAAAAAATGAATCAGCTCAAGCAGTCTAGCACTGCATTCTGTGCATCCTGAACATGTGCAGGTTTTCCTCAATGGTGATGGTAGTCTTCTAGGAATGTACACCCATGGATACTAAGGCTCTACCGTGTACAAACAGCAATGACAAAACTTAAGGAGTTGGCAGACATCCTACATTACATTACTTAAAAGCTAAAACAATTAAAATTTATTCTCTAGGTGGTCAATTTTAAACAATAATGATAAAGTTATAAGATGCTGAGGAAGAATAGACTTACTAAACCTACTAGACAAAGACTGAAAATTTGCTATATAAAATAGCAAAGAACTACAAGAAATCATGCCTAAAAACTAAAAGAATGGTGCCTCGTCAAAATACAAATAGATCAAAACTGGCTCTAGAAAAGAATCAAATAGAAATTCTGGGGTGAAATTGCCTAGGATAATTGATTATAATGGTCCAATTCAGTGAACTTTTAGAAAGATCAACTGAATTGAAGCAGTCTAAAGAATAAGAAGGAAAAAAATTACAGAAAAATAAGCAGAGCTTCATAAAACTGTGGGATGCCCTAAAGCATATACCATATGTAAAATGAGGTACCAGCAGAAGGGCAGAGGGAGAGAAGGTCAAAAAAATATTTGAAGCCGGGCGCTGGTGGCTCACACCTGTAATCCTAGCTACTCAGGAGGCTGAGATCTGAGGATCGCGGTTCAAAGCCAGCCCGGGCAGGAGAGACCGTGAGACTCCTATCTCCAATAAACCACCAGAAAACCGGAAGTGGCGCTGTAGCTCAAGTGGTAGAGCGCTCGCCTTGAGCTGAAGAGCTGAGGGACAGCGCTCAGGCCCAGAGTTCAAGCCCCACGACCGACAAAAAAAAAAAAAAAAATTTGAAGAAATTACAGCTCTAAATTTCCTAAATGTGATTTTTAAAATGTCATTATATATCCACAAAGTTAGATGATCTCCAAATGGTATAAAAATAATGCTGATAAGAAATAACACAAAATTAGGACTCTTCATGTCCCCTAGAAAAGTGCTGTTTGCAAAAGATTCTTAAATCTACTATACTTCGAAAAAATAAGGTTCTTTAACAATAGGAGAAGAAAAATAAATCAACAAGAATATTTTTAGAACAAGACAAATTACTTACTTCCAGTCACAGCTTTGATTTATTGTAAAAAAAATCTCATAAATTTTAAATTTTAGGTAGAAACCAGTGAAAATAGCCTGTAGCTTCATATAAATAGACAACTCTAGAATGATCTCAGTGTACCTATCTCAGTCTATCTAGGCCTCTGACATTTCTTTCCAGACTTGAAATTCTGGTTTCATCTGTATTCTTTGCATAGCCTACAACATTTACAAAACTAAGTTATGAGTGTCTGTCATTCAGCCTTCCCCTAGTTTTTAACCTTATGAGAATTTCTTACCTTCTACTTCCAGCTTTTTCTGAGTAGTTTATTGGAGATAAGCATCTCACAGACTTTCCTGCCTGGGCTGGCTTTGAACTGAGATCTTCAGATCTCAGCCTCCTCAGTAGCTAGGATTATAGGCATGAGCCTATAAACTTGCTTGTCTTAATTTAACTGGGCGGGTATTCACCTTTAATTACTGCAGTGGTCATTCTGCTATCCTTTACTTTGTTGCTCTTTTCTCAATAAATGAAATTCAACCCACAAGTAAACTTCCATGCCATCACTGGGTATTCATAATTACCAAATTCTTTTCTGAAGGAAATTCTCCATTAGAACTTTGTAGCATCACAGGACAATTTTGCAGACTATAAATAAATAAACCCTAAGAAGCCATTTACAGTGGTTTCATCAAGAATTGCATATTATGCAGGGAAATGGATGGAGCTAGAAGGAATCATGTTGAGCGAGGTAAGCCAAGAACGAAGAGACAAACAGTACATGGTCTCCCTGATAAGCGGATGATAAATCCAACATGTTAGGTGATATGACAAAACTAACAGGACTTAAGAAACAAAGAACTCCCACTCATCTGGTTGAACCACTACTAAATATCCCCATGCTGCTGATCACGTGTATGGTATATAACATATGAACACCGTTATATATTACAGACTGTGATAGACAATTTGCTCCAGGAAAGTTAGAATGAACGTGTGACTTTAAATGAGCATCATTATTCCACAATACTGTGAATTTCCGGAAATTAAGTAATCACTTAATCACAATCAAAAAAAAAAAAAAAAAAAAAAAGAACCTTGGGGAAGGGAGGGAGGGAGGGGATGGTAGGGAGAAAACAATGGAGGGGGTAACAATGTTCAAGAGGAAGTGTACTCATTACCCCACTCATGTAACTGTAACCCTCTGTATAGAATCTTTACAATAAAAAAATTAAAAAAAAAAAAAAAAAAAAAAAGAATTGCATATTACCTCTAAACATTACACAGTGAGTTGATCAATATGGCAATAATTCCACAGGACTTTCCTCTTTCTACAGGAATCTGGTAATTTGTTACATATTAACAAATTGTTCGGGCTCATCACAATGTTGTAAGAAACCTTAAAGTATTAGCTCAAATTAGATGGAAATCTTGTGCAGAATTTCCTTGTTCTTAAACATAAAAAGACATGTAGATGTTTTTTCTTGTACTCAGTATCCTCTATATCTTATGCCAAAAAATGGCATACTGTATAACATGCATGTACTTTTATAGTGACTATTTGATAGTCTCATTTGGGAGGGAATTGAATGGGTCTCAGAGCTTTGCTGTTAGACTACACACACACACACACACACACACACACACACACACACACACACACACACAAGGACTAGAAAATTTCTTAATGATGACCTGTTTATGCCATTTTGATTTTGTTTTTACTGGTATTAGGGTTTGAATTCAGGGTCTCTCCCTTGTGAGGCTAACACTCTTCCTACTTGAGCCATCTCACCAGCCCTGCTTTTTGCTGGTTATTTGGGAGATGAGTTTTAGCAAACTTTTCTGCCTTGGCTATCCTTGAACAGACATCTTCCAGATCTCAGCCTCTTGAGTAGCTACAAATGCAATAGGCTGGTGAACAGTGAGGGTTTGTACACACAAAAGCATTGATGTAGACTGTATTCTATACATTCTTGTTGGATGGCTAAGAGGCTAGCCTCCCTATACTGGATGGATTTGGGGGAGGACAGACATTACAGCAGTTGATCATGCATAACACAGCCAGATTGTTCTCCTACAGAGCCAGATTGTTGACAGTCCTGATTCTAAATAAAGGTCTCACAAATACTCATGTGAAGGGAAAGTGAAGTGTTTGTTTGCCCAAATGCCAACAAGTCTGGGTCTAGCCCTAAGTGAGACCACTTCCTGCACCATGGTACAGAAATAGATTCGGGAAGCAGTTTTATCCAGTTGTTTAAGAAACTCGAATAAGACCTTCTTTCCCTGATTCTACCACATAAACAAATGCAATGGATATTTTTTTAACTCACCTGATCAGTTAACAAGAAAGGGATGAACCACAGGACAGAATGGGGATATAAGCCTAATGTAGAGCCACCAGATAAAGAGTGCACATCTTAATCAAACAAATTACTTTTATTTCTGTAATTGCTGTTTGGTGAACCTACTAATTGACTAGCTGGTGAGACTTGCCTCTACAAGACTGTTTACTTTTGTGTAGTACAGACACAATACAGAAAGGAAGAAAGGGCATTATTTAAATAGGAAAGATTCAGTCAGCAAATTCACATTCACTTAGCATCTGTTGGTACTCAGATTACTGAGCACTCTGATAGACCTTTTCATACTGGGCAATTTGTTTAATCCTTGGAATCACTAAAGTAATATAATTTCTATTCCATGTACTTCTCAGATTCATTAATACAATGGTGTTACAAATTAGGGTTTGAAGAAGGATAGAAGATAAAATATTTACACATGGAATGGAACTCATCTTTGTGTTGGCTATATATTGTTGTAAATTAAGACTCACTAACTTAAGTCCTTTATTATCTATTTCCAAAGCTCCAGGACTGAGGGCAATATCACAGAGAGGCTCCACCTGCCTCTAGGGAACAGAGCTCACAATCTCTCTTGGTTGTCTGGAGTGCTCTTCCTAGAATGGCCAGAAGCCAACAGTGCTGCATAGATTCAACCTTTATAACATGTCAAAGTGAATGATTTCTAATTTCCATTTTCTATCTTATTTCATTCTTTCATATTCTTCTATCTCTCCCTTCCCATGTAATTCCACATAGGACAAACAGCAGAAGCATTTGCTTGTTGATGGGGAAATGCACAGAAAAGTCCAAGTCTCTTTACACTAATTAACAATTGGTCCAAAGAAACTAAGAATTTACAACCATGATTGTGATTTTTTTTAATCTGATCCATTACCCTGTGTGTGAACAAGAATTTCAGTGACACTAGGGCATTGTTTTTTTATTAGCTCAAAGTCTTATGTTTTATTATAGAACAACTTCTTAAAGTGGGCTATGCAGGAGATTTTTAATACATCAGCATGCCAGGAAGTAAAAGTTTCAGTATTTTAAACCCACAGATATAAAATCACTGATTTAGGGAAATCAGTATAAATTCAAGATCTCTAACCTGGCAATTAAAAATTGACAATGATTTGACTGTTGTTCCTTTAATCATCTATGATGTGCTAATAACTAGTCTTATCTTGAAATTATATCATACAATACCTTTATAGTTAAGAATTTTGCAAATTTTAGTTCTGACAGAGTATCAAATCTCTAACAGGGGTTTTTCATTTGTTTTTGTTTTGTTTTTGCTGTCCTGGGGCTTGAACTCTGTCCCTGAGCTCTTTTGCTCAAGGCTAGTGTTTTGCCACTTGAGCCACCAGCTCTAAGTCCAGCTTTTTTCCTAAGTAGTTTATTGGAGATGAGTCTCACAGAGTTTCCTGCCTGGGCTGGCTTTGAACTGAGATCTTCAGATCTCAGCTTCCTACTAGTTAGGATTGTGAGTACTTAGGATTACAAACTTGAGCGACCAGTGCCCTGCAAGCTGGCTTGTTTTTAAACTAAGCGATTTCAAGATGCTAAGAAGGTCAGTGTACAAATAAATGTTTCTTCTAAATTGGAGAATCTTTGTCAGGAGCTGGATTTGAACTCAGGGCCTTGCACTTGCTAAGAAAATGTTATACCACTTCAGCCATGCCTCAGTCATTTTAGATTTGTTTATTTTCTAGATAAGGTCTCATTCTTTTTGCCCAGCAGGACTTATACCATGATTCTTCTACTTCTGCCTCCTGTACCACTAAGACATGCACCACCATGCCCACCTTGTTTTTGAGATGAGATCTCTCCAACTTCTATCCTTGAAAAACAATTTTATCCAATTGAACCTCCCACATAGCTAGGATTACAAGAGTAAGCCACTGTTTCTAGTTTTTTGGAGAAAAATATTTTAATACAAAGATGAAGTTATTCAAAATTCCCATTTCTCCCTTCTGAAGTGAACTATAACTGATTCAGTAATAATGTTCAAATGAGATAGGTGGTTTAGATAAAGCAGTTTTAAGCAGATTCAGAGCTATCCTCACTGTAAGAAACCCTACCTAGTCCATTTGCTATTGCCACTCTGCTTCAGAAGCAATATTCTAAAACTCATATCAAGATTTGAAAGAATTGTGGCCTAACCCTAGCATAGAGCCTTACAACTAATCATTCCTATGTGGGAAGTTGAAATGAAGAAGATCACGGTTGGAGGTCAGTCTGAGTGGGGGAAAAAAAAATTAGCAAGACCCAATCTCAACCAATAAGAAAGGAGGGCAGATATCTCACCAAAACAGAACCAAGGGGTTCCGGGAAGATGGCAGAGGAGAAGCTGGAATCTGAACAAGCTCTCGCATAGAAAGCAGTTTTAGAGTTCCAGTGAACAGTCCTAAGCCAGAGAATCACAACAAGTGTGCCATCACAGGACAGAGAGTTAGACAAGAGAGGGAAAGCCAAGGCAAGAAGACACATCTGAGCGCTTGCCAGCAGCCGCCGCGGCGGCAGCGGCAGGGTCGTGGCGGAGACCACAGCCGGGGCCATACCTGAGCGCTCACACAGAGAGTCGGGACGAAGTAGCCAGACGATTCTACTCAACAACAGCAAGAACCGACAAGGAGCGGACATCTTCATCCTGCAGTTTGCAGACCTGAGACAACCCAGGATCCAAGACTCGGCGTGAGTAGAAGCCCGACGTCCTCACTCCTTCTCAGGGAGCAGAGGAGGGAAGGCCACCCCTCCCCGCACCCCCAGCACCGGTGATCTCCATCTTGGATACCGACAAAGCTCGGAGGAGCTGCTAGCTACAACTCAGGCCTTGGAATAAAACGAGTCATTTAGCAGGTCATAAGAACTTAACGGCGAAGTGACCTGCCAGACTCAGCTCCATCCAGGGAAAAGTCACCCAGCTCAGGCGCCAGCCATTAGAGTGGCTTTCCTCACTGGGTAACCAGAGCCAGAGGCTGCCCCTCCCTCTAGCAGCCTCAAAAATCAATTGAAAAACAGAAACCCTGAGAATGGCTCCAGGCTGGGCTCTGTGAGTTTTTTCACAAAATATCCCCAGGGAAAAGCTACTGATTGTTGAAAGGACTCAACTCTACCCAGAACCTAGCCTCACCACTGCATCCCCCTCTTTTGTGATTCTCAAAGCAGATCACCCTCCATTAAACTAATCTGGGAGGGGGATCTCAAAATCTTGGGTAAAGCAGAGCATTTTTCTGCCTGTTCGAACAAACTGACTTAAGAATCCAATCGAGCCACAGGACCTCAAGCTGACCAGAGACTCCAACAAGAGGCTGGTTACAGACAAAAGGGAGATACAGGATTCTTCCCACCCCTCCCAAAAAAATAAAAAATAAAAAAATCAAAGAACTTTTTTCTTCTTCTTCTTTTCTTTTCTTTTTTTTGTTTGTTCTTTTTCGTTTTGGTACCTTATATATATTTTAAAAAATTTCCTTTTCTAAAAATTTTATTAATCTTTAATTTTTGCCTTTTTTGAAAAAATAATTGTTTTCCAGTAACTTTTTTTTCCTCTTATAATTTTTATTTTAGGAATACGTGAATGTGCGTTTTCCTTTCTTTTCTTGTCTTCTTTCTCTTTTTCTTTCTTTCTTACCTATCTTTTTGTTTTTTGTTTTTTGTCTAGCTCTACTGAACTTCTGATCTTTTTTTCTCCCTTTCTTATCCTTTGCACCTTATCCTCTCTTTTGATCTTCTTTATGTGACTTAACTCTTGTCCTGCACATCCTCAGATAAACCCGTAGTTAACTAGTAGACCCTATCCCCCATTGTGTACACACTTATTCCACAAATTTATTACTCAATTCAAAACCTCTGAGACTTAAATTCATTAATAGCAGTACTACCTCTTTATACCTATATAATATTTTAAGCATTTTTTCAAGGTTTTCACTTCTCCTCTATGTCCCTTCCCTTCTCTTTACTCACATTCCTCTCTAAATAGATGGTCTTTTAATCGCCATAATAATATTAATTTTTACATTTCTATTTTTTTCTGGTCTCTTTTCATTTCCCTTTCCCTTTCTTCTTTTTCTCTCTCTCTCTCTACTTGCATCCTACCCAACCTATTTCCTGCATTGGGATTAGGACATAGTTAACTCTCCCTGTGCCTCCCCACACCAATCTATTCCTATTTTTTACCCACATCTCTCCCTAACCCTAATAATTTCTGGTTTTCCAAATTCTTCTCAGCGGTTCGAAGCCCATTAACATATAGTTGTTTGATGTTGAATAGATGTATCTGTTGAACTAGATTGTATCTGTAGATTATTGACTGTATAAATGCAAACTTTGATTGATGGTTGCCTTAAGATAGTGTTCTAGCACAAAACTGGTGCTATTTTCATCTCAAATGGGCAGAGTAAGCCGGAAAAACACAAGAAAAATGGCAAATCCGGATATCTCAATTCCCAATTTTGATAATCAGGGGGCAGAACAGATAATGAATAATCCAGAGGAGAGTTCCCAAATAGCTCTACAAACACTGCTGGCAAACATGATAAATGAGAAGTTTGACAGCTTACAAAGGACTCTGTATGAGCATGAAAGGGAGAGAGAGGAGGCATCCCAAAAGCTTATACAGGAATATCATAAGCATGACGAAGCTACTCAAAAACGGATACAGGATTTGCGTGAACAACTTCAGAATACTCAAAGAGAAAGGGAGGAATGGAGTAAGCAGGCTGAGAACACTCAAAGAGAACTGCAGGAATCCCACGAACGGGAGGAAAGAGAACTACAGGAATCCCACGAACGGGAGGAAGCTAATCAAAGAGTAATACAGGAATTGGGAGACCAGGTAGAGAATACACAAAGATCACTAAAGGCATTCATGGAATCCATTAACAAAGAGCTGAAGGAAGTCAGGGAGAACACAAAGGGAATGCTGAATGGAACCCAACAGAAGGAATGGGAGTCCAAAGAAACCATAACCAATCAACTAAGTGATTTGAGAACAAACACTGAACACCAAATTAAGGAAGTAAAGAAATTCATACAAGACCTAAAACAGAGCTTCAACAAAGAACTTGAAGCCATCAAAGCTGACCAATTAGAAGGAAAAGAGATTAAAAACAAAGTAGAGAGTCTTGACAGCAGGTAAGACCATGCAGAAGATCGAATCTCAGGGATTGAAGACAGCCTAGATATTATAGAGAAAGAACATACAACCATCCAAGACAAGTCCAAGAAATATGATAGATATATCCAACACCTGGAAGACACCATCAGAAGGCCTAATTTAAGGATAATGGGTATAGAGGAGCACCTAGAAACAGAAGTTAATGGTCTAGGAAATTTGTTTAACAGGATCCTAGCAGAGAACATCCCAAACATACAAAAAGATAGGCCTATTCAGATACAAGAAGCTTTTAGAACCCCAAATAGACCAGACCAGAATAGGACATCCCACCGTCACATTATAATCCACACAGGATCAACTCAGACCAAGGAAAAGATCCTTAAAGCTGTCAAGGAGAAAAGGGTAATCACCTATAAAGGGAAACCAATTAGAATCACCTCAGATTTCTCAGCAGAGACAATCAAAGTAAGAAGAGCCTGGAATGATGTATGCCATGCCCTAAAAACAAACAACTATCAACCAAGAATACTGTACCCAGCTAAACTCTCCTTCATAACTGAAGGCCAAATAAAAACCTTCCATAGCAAAGAAAAATTGAAACAATACATCTCCACCAAACCAGCCCTACAAAAGATTCTTAAAGATGTCCTACACATAGAAAACCAACAAGACCGCAACAAAGGCCAAGAAACTGCACCCAAACTGAGAATCCAAGAACCATAGGAAGAACCCAGTTTTTGCAGCCCCCAAGAAGGTGGATAACATGGCAGGAACTCCCAAATACCTCTCAGTCCTATCTCTTAACATTAACGGACTGAACTCTCCAATTAAGTGACATAGACTGTCTAGTTGGATTAAAAAACAAGACCCTTCTATCTGCTGCCTGCAGGAGTCACATCTTGCCCGTAAAAACTAACACATTTTCAATGTTAAAGGCTGGAACAAAATCTACCAAGCAAACGGCCCCCATAAACAGGTGGGAGTTGCAATCCTAATATCAGATAAAATAGACTTCAAATTAAAATTCGTGAGAAGAGATAAAGAAGGTCGCTACATACTAATTAAAGGATCTCTCCTTCAGGAGGATATTACAATTCTAAATATCTATTCGCCAAACAATGGAGCACCCAAATTTATCAAAGAAACACTACTTTCCCTCAAACCCCATATAGATCCAAAGACATTAATTGTTGGGGATTTTAACACACCACTCTCCCCACTAGATAGATCAACTCGGCAAAAACTCAACAGAGAAACCGCAGATCTAAACAGCTGCATAGATCAACTAGACTTAACAGACATCTACCGAACATTTCACCCAGCAGCATCAGAATACACGTTTTTCTCAGCAGCACATGGAATGTTTTCTAAAATAGACTACATTTTAGGCCATAAAGCAAACTTGTCTAAATTCGAAACATTGAAGTTATACCTTGCATCCTCTCTGACCACAAGGGAATAAAATTAGAACTCAACACCAAAAGCCACCAAAGAAAGTCCGGCATCAAAGGAGGCTGAACAACACACTTCTGAATCATGAGTGGGTCATGGAAGAGATTAGAAAGGAAATTAAAATGTTCATGCTATTCAACAAAAATGAGCACACAATGCTTTGCATGTCCCTCCCCCACAGTGTAACCCCCGCTTTCACTATATTTGATGTCAGTATAACATGTGGAGGAGATGGGGACAAACAAGTCGTTTAAGGATTCAGGTGGACCTGTTGCAACAATGAGAAGTACAAAATGTCATGTCAAAACCAGCTTTACAATGTCGGTGTGTGGGGGGGAGGGGGGTATGATTGGGTGGGGGGGAGGGGGGAGGCTGGGAAGGGAGGTGAAGGGTAAACAAAGGAGGAGGCTGCAATGCTTGGTAAGAAATGTATGCATTATCCTGCCCATGTAATTGTAACCCCTCTGTACAGTATGTTCTCAAATAAAATAAAATAAAATTTAAAAAAAAATGAACACACAAATTACCAGCTCCTCTGGGACACAGCAAAGGCAGTACTCAGAGGCAAGTTTATAGCTCTGAGCTCCTACATCAACAAATTGGAGAGATCTGAAACTAGCAATTTAATGACACATCTAAACCTCCTTGAAAGAGAGCAGCAAGATAAACCCCAATCCAGTAGACGGAAAGAAATAATCAAAATTAAATCAGAATTAAATGAATTAGAATCCAAAAAAACTATAGAAAGAATCAACAAAACAAAGAGTTGGTTCTTCGAAAAACTTAACAAAATTGACAGACCCTTAGCAAATCTTATCAGAAAAAGAAGACAACACACCCAAATTAATAAACTCAGAGATGAGAATGGAAACATCACCACGGAAACAACCAAGATTCAGAACATTATAAGGGAATACTTCTCAAAACTTTATGCTAATAAGTTTGAGAACTTGACAGAAATGGACCTTTTCCTAGCAAATATTGACATGCCAAAACTAAACCAAGATGAGTTAAACCAGCTTAACAGGCCCATATCAAGCATTGAAATAGAAAGAGCAATAAGAGACCTCCCAGCTAAGAAAAGTCCAGGACCAGATGGTTTTACAGCGGAATTTTACAAGGCCTTCAAAGCAGAGCTCACACCAATACTCCTCCACCTCTTCAATGAAATTGAAAGACAAAGCTCACTACCGAACACATTCTATGAAGCCATCATAACTCTCATCCCAAAACCAGGCAGGGACTCATCAAAGAAAGAGAACTATACACCCATTTCTTTGATGAACATTGATGCAAAACTTCTCAACAAAATTTTGGCCAATCGACTTCAACAATTCATCCAAAAAATCATACACCATGATCAAGCAGGATTCATTTCAGGGATGCAAAGCTGGTTCAATATACACAAATCAATTAATATTATTCATCACATCAACAGGAGCAAGAATAAGAACCACATGGTTATCTCAATAGATGCAGAAAAAGCATTCGACAAGATCCAACACCCCTTCATGATGAAGGTTTTGGAAAAATTAGGAATCCATGGAACATTCCTCAATACAATAAAGGCTGTATATGACAAATCTACAGCCAGCATTATACTCAATGGTGAAAAACTAAAGCCATTTCCTCTTAACTCAGGAACAAGACAAGGATGCCCATTCTCTCCACTCCTCTTCAATCTAGTATTAGAATGCCTAGCTATCGCAATAAGACAAGATGCAGACATAAAGGGGATCCAAAAAGGGAAAGAAGAAATAAAACTCTCCCTCTTTGCAGATGACATGATCTTGTATTTAAAGAATCCCATAGACTCCACTCCCAAATTACTCAAGCTGATTCAAAACTTTGGCAAAGTAGCAGGTTATAAAATTAACCCCCAAAAAGCAATGGCTTTTCTGTATGCCAACAATGAGAAAAGTGTGGCTGAAATTAGGAAAGCAACTCCATTTGTAATAGCCCCACAAAAAATAAAATACCTAGGAATTAACTTAACCAAAGAAGTGAAGGACCTCTATGATGAAAACTTTAAAATCTTGAAAAAGGAAATCAACACAGAACTGAAAAAATGGCAAAGCCTCCCATGCTCCTGGATTGGAAAGATTAACATCGTGAAAATGGCAATACTTCCCAAGGCTATCTACAAATTCAACGCAATACCTATCAAAATTCCAACCTCATTCTTCAAGGAAATAGAAGAGGCAATCCAAAAATTCATATGGAACAATAAAAAACCCCGAATAGCAAAAACGCTCCTCAACGGAAAGAACACTGCTGGAGGAATATCAATACCAAATTTCAAACTCTACTATAAAGCCATAGTAATCAAAACAGCTTGGTATTGGCATAAGAACAGACCTCAGGACCAATGGAATAGAATTGAAAACCCAGAAATGAACCTACAGACCTATAGCCATCTAATCTTCGATAAGGGAGCTAAAACAATAGAATGGAAGAAAGACAGCCTCTTCAGTAAATGGTGCTGGCAAAATTGGTTAACTACATGTAGAAAACTAAAGCCAGATCCTTATATATCACCCTGCACCAGAACCAACTCCAAATGGATCAAAGACCTTGAAGTCAAAACAGACACTCTAAAAACATTACAGGATGGAATAGGAGAAACCCTAGGTCTCCTTGGCTCAGGCAGAAATTTTTTGAATAGAGACCCGGAAACACAACAAATCAAAGAAAGGTTGGACAAATGGGATTGCATAAAGTTGCAGAGCTTCTGCAGGGCAAATGACATAGCTAGCAAGATCAATAGAAAGCCCACCGATTGGGAGAAGATCTTTACTAGCCATACAACGGACAAGGGTCTCATATCTAAAATATACTTGGAACTCAAAAAATTAAACCCCCCAACAACAAATCCTCAAAGAAACAACTGCCCAATAAATAAGTGGGCGAAAGACTTAAAGAGAAACTTCTCTGAAGAAGAAAGAAGGATGGCCAATAGACACATGAAGAAATGTTCAACATCCCTAGCCATAAAAGAAATGCAAATCTAAACAACATTGAGATCTCACCTCACCCCAGTTAGAACGGCAAAAATCAAGAACTCTAACAACAACAGATGCTGGAGGGGATGTGGACAGAAAGGAACCTTACTTCATTGTTGGTGGGAATGTAAACTTGTTCAACCACTTTGGAAAGCAGTATGGAGGTTCCTCAAAAGACTTCACATAGATCTCCCCTATGACCCAGCAATCCCACTTTTGGGCATTTACCCAAATGTTTACAAACAAGACCACACTAAAGCTACCAGCACAACTATGTTTATTGCAGCATTATTTACCATAGCTAAGATATGGAACCAACCCAGATGTCCCTCAGCAGATGAATGGATCAAGAAAATGTGGTATATATACACAATGGAATTCTATGCCTCCATCAGAAAGAATGACATTGCCCCATTTGTTAGGAAATGGAAAAACTTGGAAAAAATTATATTAAGTGAAGTAAGCCAGGCCCAAAGAAACATAGGTCCCATGGTTTCCCTTATTTGCAATATCTAGTATATGCATGAGTCAAGCGGAAAAGGTCAGATAATGTGATGTCAGGAAAATGAACCCTTAGATATGTATTTTAATGTTTTTTTCTTTCATGCATGTGTTTCTAACGCATTTATAAGATTATCTCTTTGTTGCTTTGTATGTCCCTCCCCCACAGTGTAACCCCCGTTTTCACTATATTTGATGTCAGTATAACATGTGGAGGAAATGGGGACAAACAAGTCGTTTAAGGATTCAGGTGGACCTGTTGCAACAATGAGAAGTACAAAATGTCATGTCAAAACCAGCTTTACAATGCCGGTGTGGGGGGGGGGGAGGGGGGTATAATTGGGTGGGGGGAGGGGGGTAAAATTGGGTGGGGGGAGGGGGGAGGCGGGGAAGGGAAGTGAAGGGTAAACAAAGGAGGAGGCTGCAATGCTTGGTAAGAAATGTATCCATTATCCTGCCCATGTAATTGTAGCCCCTTTGTACAGTATGTTCTCAAATAAAATAAAATACAATTTAAAAAAAAAAAAAAAAAAAAAAAGATTATCTCTTTGTTGCTTTGTATGTCCCTCCCCCACAGTATAACCCCTGCTTTCACTATATTTGATGTCAGTATAACTTGAGGAGATGGGGAAAAACCAGTTGTTTAAGGATACAGGTGGACCTGTTGCAACAATGAGAAGTACAAGTTGTCATGTCCAAAACGAGCTTTACAACGTCGTTGCGGGGTGGGGGGGGGAATGTATGGGAAGGAGAAGGATTGGGATTGGGGGGGAGGGGGGAGGCTGGGAAGGGACGTGAAGGGTAAACAAAAGGAGGAGGCTGCAATGCTTGGTAAGAAATGTACGCATTATCCTGCCCATGTAATTGTAACCCCTCTGTACAGTATGTTCACAAATAAAATAAAATTAAAAAAAATGATTATCTCTTTGTTGCTTTGTATGTCCCTCCCCCACAGTATAACCCCTGCTTTCACTATATTTGATGTCAGTATAACTTGTGGAGGAGATGGGGAAAAGCCAGCTGTTTAAGGATACAGGTGGACCTGTTGCAACAATGAGAAGTACAAGTTGTCATATCCAAAACGAGCTTTACAACGTCGGTGCGGGGGGGAGGAGAAGGATTGGGATTGGGGGGGGAGGGGGGAGGCTGGGAAGGGATGTGAAGGGTAAACCAAAGGAGGAGGGTGCAATGCTTGGTAAGAAATGTACGCATTATCCTGCCCATGTAATTGTAACCCCTCTGTACAGTATGTTCACAAAAAAATAAAATTAAATTTAAAAAAAAAGAAAGGAGGGCACACTGGCATGTTCTTTTCATCCCACCATGTTAGAAGTATATATAAGATGATCATAGTCCAGGCAGGTCCTGGCAAAAAGGTAAGACCCTATGCAAAAAAAAAAAAGCAATAAAGCCTGGGGGTACAGTTCAGGTGGTAGAGTACCTACCTAGCAAGCACAAGGCCCTGAGTTCAAACTTTAATACTACTAAATATCATGGCCTAAGAAGCTCAAGGAAACCATCTACTAAACTACCCATTGAAAGAAATTACAGTGAAAGTAATTGATAAGGTTCCTAAACTATGAAAAGTGGGAAAATGGTGTCCACATTCATGGAGAAGGAAGTAGAAGAGGAAAAATGGGACATATGCCTTCACAAGAGCCAAAGCAGCCTAAATCGCCAGTAGTAGCTGCCTACTTGTAGCAATCAGAGTGGCAGACAATTCTGTAAACTCTGATTCCCAAGTGACAGCAAGAGTACTGCAGGAAGGTCTATAGGTGTTGAAATGCTCTTAGTCCTTGGAGTTCTCAAAACCAACTCTTGGCTTACATGTGAAACAAACCCCACTGCTTTAGTCTGCTTGGACGGTCTGAATAATACCATAAACCAGATGGCTTACACAGCAGGATTTTATTGCTGCCAATCTGGGGGCTGTAAAGTCTAAGATCAAAGTTTCAAACATTCCAGTGTGAAGTAAGGGCCTTCTTGATGTGTAGACAATTGTCTTCTCACTGCATGTTCACAAGACACAGAAAGGAAGCTCTGGCGTTTCTTCCTCTTTTATAAGGATACCACATCTGTTGCATTAAGGCTTGTGGTTGGTTGATCTTACACATCATCTTGACTGGGTCAAAGAAGTTCCCTATGGTTGATAAAAAAAATTCTGGGTATATCTGTGGATGTGCTTTTAGAAAAGATAAAGCCTTTGTTTGGCAGACTGAGTGAAGAGGATTGCCACACTGAACATCATCTAATCTGAACAGGACCCAAATAAACAAGAGATAAAGAAGTTTGAGTTCACTCTGTCTGGCTGCTTGAGCTGAGACATCAGTCTTGTGCCATCCATGCTCCTGGCTCTTAAGTCTTCAGATTTGGGCTAGTGTCTATACGGTCAGCTCTCTGACTCGTAGGCTTCAACTAACACATCCAGATCTCCTACATCTCCAACATTCAGACAAAAGATTGTGAAACATCTCAGCATCCATAATTACATGGGACAGGATCTTATAATAAATGAATATATAAATGTACATACATCTAAGTGAATACATAAATATATGTACATACTGTGCATAAATATATGCATACAAATATGTATACATATGCATACATATATGTATGTAAATATATGAATATATAAATACCAGCCCTTCCCTCCCATCTCCACAACTACACACCCTTCCCTCCCCATCTAAATTGCAAAGTTCATTTTTCAACATAGCGTCTTGTACATCTCATTGTTACAATGGGTCAACCTGTACCATTCTTAAGGAAATGGAAAGACTTGGAAAAAATATATATTAAGTGAAATAAGTCAGACCCAGAGAAACAAAGGTTGCTTGGTTTCCCTCATTTGTGGTATCTAGATTGTGCCTTATTAATCTGCAAGTAAACACATTGCTTAGTATGCAAGTGATTATAAATGAATTAACTGAAGTATAATAGGCTCTATGGAGAGCACAAATGGTATAATTTTTATTTTATTTTATTGTAAAGATGCTGTACAGAGGACTTACAATTATATGAGTAAGGTAATGAGTACATTTCTTGTCAAGCATTGTTACCCACTCCTTTGTTTTACTCCCACTATCCCTTCCTTTCCCCACCTCCCCCACTCCTCACCGCCCCCCCCCCCCCCGGCACCGCCGTCACCATCCCCCTGAAGTTGTAAAGTTCACTTCCAACATAGTGTCTTGTGAATATCCTTGTTGCAATGGGTAATCCTGTGTCCTTGTTTAGCATTTTGTTATTCCCGTTCCCCTTCCCAAATTAGATCAATGTATATACAAGATGTACCAAAATCAAATACAGTGACAACAGGGGATATACCATAGGAGGAAGAACATACAAAAGAAACAAAAAAAATTACATAGTACATTAAAATCAACAACAGTATAATTCTTTAGAAAGACCAAGTCAAAGCCAAACAAAATAAGTACCAGGAAATATGTACTTGCAAGAAGGAGGGTGGGGCCAGGGAAGAGAGGGATAGATGAGTGAAGGGGAGAAGAGGGAGAGAATGCAGTCAAGAATTCACTGTATATACCACAAAATTAAGAAAAATGAGGGAAGGGGTGGGAAGGTGGCTCAGTGGTAGAGTGCTTGCCTTGCATTCACGAGGCCCTGGGTTCAATTCCTCAGCACCACATAAGCAAAAAGAAAAAAGCTGGAAGTGGCACTGTGGCTCAAGTGGTAGAGCACTAGCCTTGAGCTGAAGAGCTGAGGGACAGCGCCCAGACCCAGAGTTCAGGCCCCATGACCGGACTCCACCCCCCCCCCCGCAAAAAAAAAAAAAAAGAAAGAAAAATGAGGGAAGTACTAAGTCAAATGGGGCTGGAATGTTGAACTACTTGGTTAAATGGCAAAAAAAAAATTCAATGCATATCCTACAAAATTAAAAAAAGTGAAGGGAGGGGTGGGTTGGGAGAGATGTGAGAATGTTGAAAGGGGTGACATTGATCCAGACACACTGTATTCATAAACTGCTTAAAGATAGTTCAAAAAAAGTTTCTAAAACGAAAGAAAAATAAAATAAAAATAAAAAGTAGAATAGGTGGAGTGTGGCTCAAGTAGTTGAATGCCTATCTAGTAAGCCTTCCTGAGTTCGAACTCCAGTACTGCCAGAAAAGAAGGAGAAAAAAAGAGAGAAAGTTGGGGGTGGAGGAGAAAAGAAGGAATAAGACATAAGCAGAAGTAAGAGCTAGGTTTAATAGTGCATGCCCATAATCCCAATACTCAGGAGGCTGAGATTGGAAGATTATGAGTTCAGCCCGGCCTATATATTGAAGCTTTGAAAAACCCAACAGAAAAGGGGCTAAAGGAACAGAGAAGGAAGAGAAGAAGGAAAAGTGGGGGTTGGGGAGAAGAAGAGGAGGAGGACAAAGAAGATCCAAGAAGAGAAGCAGCAAGAGGAGAAGGAGCAAAAGGAGGAGCAAGAGGAGGAGTTAGGAGTCTCAAGAGAGGAAGCAGACATCACAGTGATGTTCTAGCTTCGAAGAAGGAGAAACCAACCAAGAATAGGTGGTCTCCAGACACTAGAAAAAAGTCAGGAAACAGAGTCTCTCCCAGGGCTTTCTGAAAAGCCTCCATAAAACCCTAGGATGCCCTAATATTAATCCAGTAAGGTTTTTTTTTATTTTAGACTTCTGTAAAATAGTACATTTGAGTGTTTTTAAAGCCAATAACCTTGTGTAATATATCACAACAACAATAAGAAACTATAACAAACCCAGAGAAATAAAGATAGATTAGGAGGAAATTAAAGAAAAATGAATCTTAGGAACATAAGCATATTATCTCACAACAAAATAAATCTCTGAAGATTTTTCTCTCCATGGTATAACATACCTCCCACCACCTGAGAATTACCCCCATTCATACCCTCAAAGTCTAACATAGTGCTTCACGTCCCACTAAATGCTTGTTTGGGGAGAGAAGAGAGGAATTTAAAAGATCCACAATAAGCTAGTCATTCATGGCTCATGCCTTTAATCCCAGCTACTCAGGAGGCTGAGGTCTGAGAATCTAAGTTCAAAGCCAGCCTGGGCAGAAAAGTCCATGAGACTCTTATCTCCAATTAACCACCAAAAGGCTGGAGGTGGAGCTATGGCTCAAGTGGTACAATGCCACCCTTGAGCAAAAAACAATTTTTAAGTCCAGACACCGGTGGCTCATGCCTATAATCCTCACTATTCAGGAGGCTGAGATCTGAGGATCTCGGTTTAAAACCAGCCAGGGCAGGGAAAACTGTGACTCTTATCTCCAATAAACTACCAGTAAACAAGAAGTGGCACTGTGGCCCAAGTGGTAGAATGGTAGCGTTAAACTGAAGAGCTGAAGAACAGTGCCCAGTCCCAGAGTTCAAGTCCCACGACTGATATGAATAAATAAACAGATAGATAGATAGATAGATAGATAGATAGATAGATAGATAGATAGATACATACATAGATAGATCTCAAGGACTTCACACAGGCCCTGAGGCCAAGCCCATGGACTGCCCTCCCCACAAAAAATATCCACAATAGAAAACTTGGTCCAACATTTTATGAACTCTTCGGAGTGCAGCTGTAGATATTCATGCATACTACTTCATTATGTTATCTAACTACAATGAATACATTTTTCCTACAGTGAGACATCCAGTAAGCATATATATATATATATATATATATATATATATACATATATATAGCATATATATGTATATATATATATAGAAAGCTAATGAGACAGATGGGATAATTGACCTAATGGGTAAGTCATTAACATCCTTTTTCCTTCCAGTAAGTTCTTAATATTTGAGTGATACATCTTAAGATAAGCACAGATTTACAAAAAATTTAAAAAGCACAGAACTGGCTAAAATCTTCATAGTGACAATTGAATAGCAGAGACTGGAAGAAGTTAAAACTTGTTGCCAGATTTAGATGGTTTGGCTGCCTCACAGACATTACTGATGACCGACAATAATTGCCAAACATAATTAAGTAAATACGCTTCAACATGTTGAACTATAATCAAAAATATAACTTGTAAGATTAATAACTAAAAAAATTCATAACACAAACTTGCTACCAAAACAGTTTAAATCTCTCCTTTTGTGTGTGTGGTGATATCAAGGTTATGTTCACTGCACGGCCCAGGAGGCAATCATTTTAATAAGGAAAACAGCAGTAACAAAATTAAAAAGAATAAAAATGGACTTGCTGCCCAGCAGTGGGTTCAGAGCAAGATGGTGTGGGTGAACCTCTCATTTAAGGAGCTAAATAGAGCCAGAAATTACCTGATGTTCTAAGTACAATAATCAATGAGTCAGAACCTGAGCCAGTAATTAAGTATCTTGGGCAGCCACTTTATCATGACATTTCTTTCTGTATACACGCTGTGAACTCTTTTTAGCTGAAGTAGAAATTCCTGAAGGTCTGACTAACTAATGTGCAAACATACTTGTGAAGAATTGGAGAAGAACCTTCAGATAGTGATCCCAGGCTTAAGAAGTTTCAAAAGCAACCTGAGTTTGGAGGGATGCAGAAGGAATGGGAGAGGGAAAGGTCTGATCCAAGAGACCGAGGAAATGCTTTGCTTGACTAATTCTATGAATGAAGGTTGCATATAGATTGCTTTTGAAGAACACATTTGCTTACTTTACAAAGAGAAGAGCCAGATGCCCATGGCTCACACCTCTAATCCTAGCTACTCAGGAGGTTGATATCTAAGGATGTAAATTCAAAAACAACCAAGGCAGAAAAATCTGAGACTCCACCACCAGTTAGCCAGCAAAAATGCCAGACTAGAGACATGGCTCGTGTGCAAGAAAGCTGAGCAAAAGTGAGAGGCCGTGAGCTCAAGCCCTGGTATTGAAAAAGTCTCTATAGACTTAAAGGATGGGCTAGCAGTGTGGCTGAAATAATAGAGCACTTGTCCAAAAAGAGCAAGATTGTAACTTCAAACCCCAGTGGCACCAGAAAATAAACAACTCATTTAAGATAGAGAAACAAAAGTACGGATAAGTTTCATTATAAAAGTAGAGGCAGGAAGAAATGTATAGTTTGTTGATGTAAAAGAAGAAAAGACCACCAATTTCCTTCCCTTCTCTCTGAACTATCCTGGAACCTGCTGCTTATTAGAATACTTCTTTAACTTACACCACCCCACAGACACACATATCACCAAACACCACCTGCCTTGACTCCTGAAGCAGATTTTGAAATCCTGGTTTACATCATTGTCTCTGGTGATATCTCAGTGTGTATAATGTTGCTTTTTCTTCTATATCTAGGTGGGCCCTCTTAGCTTCCTGTGGCTGTTAGACACAGGAAGTGCAGTTTGACAAGCAAAAACCTTGACTATAGTATTGTTCATGTAAAAACTACATGGTTCTCCTGGCCACTAATAACAAATTACAATATCTCTGTCTCCCTCCCAACCTTCTGCCTGCAAACATGGCTGATCCCTGCTGTACAACTTGTTAAACAGAGATTATAAGAGGCCATTGCTTTGAACAAGGCTCCCTGTGCACTGGGCTGCAACAGACAAAACTAAAAGTCAAAACGCTAAATTTGCAAGTTACCAAACCAAAAAGTAAGCTGTTTCACCTACCTTCCAAGAAATTAGGGGAAAGAAGAAGTAACATTCTGTCTAATTTGAATCGACATGATAAAGCTATTTTGTCACAACAACAACAAAAGAAAACCCTGAATAACAGTTTTTATTGTCTTCATGTGTGTCTGTGTCCCACCAAAATTTTTGTATGGAGATCCCAGACTCCAAGGTAATGGTGTCCAGTGCAAAGGCAGGGTGGATTGCTTTGGGGAAGTGATTAGTGACCTTATAAAATAGGTCCAGGGGTGCTGGGAATGTGGCTTAGTGGTAGAGTGCTTGCCTAACATGCATGAAGCCCTGGGTTTGATTCGATTCCTCACTATCAAATAAACAGAAAACAAAAAACAAAAGAGAAGTGGTACTGTGGTTCTAATGGTAAAGTGTTAACCTTGAACAGAAGAAGCTCCGGGACAAGGACAAGGCCCTGAGTCCAAGCCCCAGGACTGACAAAAAAAAGGGGGGGAAAGGGGGAGAGGGCCAAAGGAGTTTCCTCATCCGTCCAAGGACAAGCTTAGAAGGCACAATCTGGTCACCAGAAACTAGGCCACCACCAAACACAAAATTCTATCACAACCTTGCACTCTCCATTCCCAATTGTTAGGAATATATTTCTGTTGTTTACAAGCCACCCAGTCAAGAGTATTTTACTATAGCAACCCAAATGGTGTAAGACAAGCATTAAATGTTAATGGTGACTTAATTACTTTCTCTGTGAAGGAAAACCATTTGATGCCATCAGAAAGCAAGTGAAATAATAATTCAGCAAGGACTTTTATGATGTCTGCTGCTAAGAATATCTAAAGTGAACCTCTGTCCATTGTTCTCCAAGGTGAAAATTAAAATAATGTGCCAAAGTCCTTCATATGGCATCTGAAACTCATTCACAAGTTATTACAAACAAATGGTTTCCTTTTCTGTAAAGCTGAGCTCTGGCACTCCTCAAAGAACAGCTACATGATGTCCACATCAGGATGCAATTATTGGAAGGGCTCCCTGTAGCTTAAACATTATACTGGAAATTAATTTGTAAAGTGTTGGGGAGGGATAAGTGAAAACCAGAGAAAGGACTGATTACATATTGAGGAAAATGTGCAGGATGAGAAGAGTAAGACAATTCTTTTTAGGCCTTTGAAAGATGGAATTGCTTGCCTTTGGATTTGTGGCTCTAATGCATCTGCGGAGATGGGTTTATATGCCTGTCATCAAAGGTTCAAAGTGAAATGCAAGTTTCCCACCAAGAATAACTGTTATTTGGGAAGATTGTTAAGATGTTATTTGGGAAAATGTCGGTTCTTCTTTCCAGATCTCTTTTTTTATATATAATTATTATCGTTAAGTAGTTGTACAAAAGGGTTTCAATTCATGTCAGTTTATGAATACAGCGCATCTTGATCAATGTCATGCCTTCCATTGTTCTCCCCCATCTCTCCCAATTCCACACATCCCCTCAAGTTGTCTAGTTCCATTTTCACATATGCACATTGAATATTTCTATTGTAGTTTTCTACCTTTCCTCTCTCCATTTGTCTGTCCCCTCTCCTTAAGGTCCCCTCACCATAATACTTATTCTAGCTTTCTGGTCTTCATTTTGTAGATCTGTGCTTTGAATAGACTTCATGGATTAGACTCTGAGACCCAGGGACAAGGAGTTAAAGGTTCAAAAGACAATCATCCCCCATCTCCATGGGGCCTGGCAGCCCCAAGCACACACCTTTTGAACCTAGTGACAAATGTAGAATTAGGTTCGTGAGTCTGGGTGGGGTTCCATGCACATGGGCAGTTGGTCTCAGTGCATAGGGGCAGCAGCAGACTGTGACTTCTGGGAAACACCCAGGGAAGCACTTGGGGAACTAGGAAGAGAGCTGCAGTTAGCACCTCCCTTCACAGTGATCATGCAGATCTGGGTGGGCATTCCAGCAGAGGTGGTCAGTTGTCAGGATGACAGTTGGGAGAAAATCAAGCTTTCCGTGAGGGTAGAGAAAGGAATGACTCCAGCTTGTGAAGAAAGACCTTTGGGAGGAAAACTGCAGCCAGGATGGGCAGGTAGCCCCAGCGTAGGAGGAAAGAAGCTCTGTGCTGTGGGAGGCAACAGTGATCTGGAAAAAGAAGGGAAAGAGAAAAAGGGGGGGGAGAGATCTGATAGGCTGCTCTCACTCATTGTTGGTTCATTCCTTCTTGGGGCAAGCTAAAATCATGTCATGTCACTTTTTGTGACATTGGTAAAGATCATTTCTCTCAAAACTCATTATTAAGAATTATTTTCTTCATGTGTATGTTAATGTATGTCTCTTAGGTCTTCCCAATCTGGGGCTGAAAGCAGAGCTGTCCTACTAGTAATGATACAAATAGTAGTCTCTCTTTATTGTCCTATCTATTTCACTCATCTGTGATCAACCATAGTTTAAATGCTTAACTAGCTGATAGACTTCCCCATCCATTTGTCATTGAACATCTCCCACAACTCCCCCTCTCCCTATTCCTGGGAGGTTTTGGTTTCCCATAGCCTGTCTGCTATCCTCTTGTATCTCCATTGGTCTTCTACTCCTGTTTCTTTCATAGAGAGCCTCAGTTAGCTTCCTGCCAAGCTGTTGAAGGTCCCATCCACTGCCATGAATACTTAGGTCACTTCCTGCCACTGGGATTGTACCCTGTGGACATTTTCATTGCTGCAACCCTAGCAACTTGGGAGATTGATCCAAGTGGATCACTAATTTGAGGCCAGCCTGGGCTACATGTAAGATGCTGTCTCAAAAAAATAAAAATAAAAAAGCCTACTATAGTGGTTCATGCTTGTAACCACAGTACTCAAAATGTAGAGTCCAGAGTATCATATGCTCAAGCCCAACCTGGGCTACACAGCAAGAGAAAGAAAGAAAAGAAAGAAAGAAAGAAAGAAAGAAAGAAAGAAAGAAAGAAAGAAAGAAAGAAAGAAAGAAAGAAAGAAAGAAAGAAAGAAAGAAAGAAAGAAAGAAAGAGAAAGAAAGAAAGAAAGAAAGGAAAGAAAGAAAGAAAGAAAGAAAGAAAGAAAGAAAGAAAGAAAGAAAGAAAGAAAGGAAAGAAAGAAAGAGAGAGAAAGAGAGAAAGAGAGAAAGAGAGAAAGAAAGAAGAAAGAAAGAGAGAAAGAAAGAAAGAAAGAAAGAGAGAAAGAAAGAAAGAAAGAAAGAAAGAAAGAAAGAAAGAAAGAAAGAGAGAAAGAGAGAGAGAGAGAAAGAGAGAGAAAGAGAGAGAAAGAGAGAGAGAGAGAGAGAAAGAAAGAGAGGGAGGGAGGGAGGGAGGGAGGGAAGGAGGGAGGGAAGGAGGGAGGGAGGAAGGAAGGAAAATGGTCATATTTATTTTTGGGACTCAGGGTGGGAATTTTACTTCTTGCTTCTCAATTGAAATATACCCAGCTTCCCAGTAGGCATGTTGTTTGCATCTAAACTTGACAAACCCACAAACAAGTTGGCGCCTTTTAGAAAGAGCACACTAACAATCCAAATATAAAAATTCCACACTAGGGCTGGGAAGTTGGCTCAGTGGTAGAGCACTTGCCTTGCATGCCTGAGGCCCTGGGTTCAATTCCTCAACACCACATAAGCAAAAAGAAAAAAGCCGGAAGTGGCGTTGTGGCTCAAGTGGTAGAGCGCTAGCCTTGAGCTGAAGAGCTGAGGGACAGCACCCAAGCCCAGAGTTCAGGCCCCACGACCAGACCCAAAAAAAATTAAAAAAATAAAAAATAAATAAAAATTCCACACTAGAAAACAGTAACAAAAACTTCAACCCCACTAGAAGGTAATAGTCAGATACCATGGTATGACTGTGAGTTTAAGTAAACAAAAGAATAGATTTGTTCCCTGGGTATGAGATGCTATTTATTCACTTATTTATAGCAGTTTCTCCAAACACTTGCAAATGTTTCTTTAGTGAAGAACTCAGAGCCACGTGGATCTGCAATACCGCCACCCCCTCCCCATTTTATCACATTAGCAGCCAGAAGTTAGAGACGTGATGAGACCCTCTGGAGGTAGGAGAGGACTGATAACTTTTTGTCTATTAATTGGCTAAAACTGGGGACAAGTCATACCAGCTTTCTGTTACCTAGCCCCAATTTACCATCTGTCCCTCTCTACCAGTACAAAGCAAGAAGAATTCTGTTTGTTTTCAAGGCATCCTGAGTACAATGTCCTAGGACATTACCAAATGGAAAAGACGGGAGCTCACCCTCTATCTGGGTTTTCCATCAGCAGTGTCATCCTGGAATCAGTTCTGGAGCCAAGTTTCTGTTTACTCCACTCAGTCCTACATCATCTCAATGTTATTTATTATAAGACTATTAAAGCCAGAAATTTAAAATTATGAAACCTTGTCTCCATAACAGATGATTTTTGACATCATTTATGGGTTATGGCTTAGGAAGAGAAACTCATATAATTTAGTTTAAGCAATGTAGATACAATCTTACTCTCACTAATAAAGACTCTGAGGAGAGAAAAAAACTTTAGGCATCTTCTCCGGACACCAAATGAGGGAAGATATTTTCAAACAACTGAACAATGCAGCCACCAAAAAAAGGGTTCCCAAAACCAGTAGAGATGGAAGTGTCACTGTGACTTAAGTGGTAGAGCACTAGCCTTGGGCACAAAGAGGCTCAGAACAACACCCAGGCCCTGAGTTCAAGTCCCACAACCAACCAAAAAAAAAAAAGGTAGAGAAACAATGACAGAATAGAAAGTGTTCCTTTGAGAAAATAAATTATAGCACTGTAAACATCGAATTAATAGTTCAATCTTGCCAATCTAAAATGTATGTTGCAAGAGTAAATAATCATCTACACTGAAATGTGGATGAAATCTAGAAATGCAATTGGCACTTGATATTTTTAGAGTCATTTTAGATTAAGACATTCAAGAACAGCAACTTAAAATTCACATGTTGTAGTTAAGAATCCATGACAATAAGAAGAGGCCAAACTCAGCCATCACTGCTAGAGCTCAGGTTGATGAATGAATCCCTGGGCTTTAACTTCCTCTTTCAACACATCCCACGCTGAAAAAATATAAGTTGGAGAAGCAGAAAACGTTTCAACTAGATAGAATAGTGTGTTCCAAAGAGGATTAAGGGAATTTGATTTGGATGTGACCCCATCAAACGACAAACCTCATTTTGCTGATAGAGATCGAAGAGAAAAACACAAAAAGGTTGAATCTACACTTGTGTGTCAATTTTAAAAAATATTCTATCACAGGTTTTACAGAGAGAGCAACTGACATTTGGGACTGGACAGAGGATGTGGCTGAAATGCCAAACAGAAATCAGCCAGATTATGATTACTTCTATCAGGCATGTATGCAACAAAAGAGCCAAATAAAAACTCACTGTTCTTAAAAAATAAAAGACTTGGAAAAAATTATATTAAATGAAGTAAGCCAGGCCCAAAGAAACACAGGTCCCATGGTTTCCCTTATTTGCAATAACTAGTATATGTCTGAGTCAAGCAGAAAAGGTCAGATAAGTTGATGTTAGGGGAATGAACCGCCAGATAAGTATTCAAATGTTTTTTTCTTTCTTGCGATTGTTTCTAACATATTTATAAGATGATTTCTATGTTGCTTTGTATGTCCCTCCCCCACGGTATAACCCCTGCTTTCCTGTATTTGATGTTGGTATAATTTGTGGAGGGGAAGGGAAAAAACAAATCGTTTAAATAGGGATACAGGTGGACCCATTGCAACAATGAGATGCACAAGTCGTTATGTCAAAAAACGAACTTTACAACTTGGGTGGGGGGGGGAGGATCAGGTGGGGAGAGGTGGGGGGAGGATAAGAAGGGATGGGAAGGGGAAACAAAGAGGAGGCAACAATGCTTGATAAGAAATGTACTCGTTATCTTGCCCATGTAATTGTAACTCTTCTGTATGGTATTCTCACAATAAAAAAAAGACAATGAAAGTGAAGTCATAAAATGTAAGAATTACCACTAAATAAATAAATAAATAAATATCTGTGTTCCAATCAGCAACATACATCTACCCGAACCATCCTTCTTGGTAAATGAGAACTTCAACAATAAAAACAAAAGCAAAAAACAAAACCTTTAAACAGGCAGAGTCATGGCAGTAAAAATCCAATATTTCCATTAAAAATTGCTAGTTATTTTGCAAGTCAGTCTTTAAACTAGGGTAATACAGAGAGGGAAAAGATCATGAACTTCATGAGTCATTTTATAAGCTAAATAATACTCCATTGCATAGAATCTTAGGCTTTTCAAAAAAGTTTTTTCAATAACATTAAAAAAAAAAAAACAACTTTCCATTTGCAATACTAGGTGACTCAAGAAATGCAGCAAGTTCATTTCGTTTTTCTTTTAATGGATAGGTCCTTGAAGTTCATTTTGGTTTGGTTTTTGTTTTACTGAACCCAGGCCTCATGCATGCTAAGCACATGCTGTGCCCCTTAGATTCCCCATTCCCAGCCCTAGGTGGGTTTTTTCATTGTCCTTTTGGGTCATGATATTAATATCATACTCAAATACATACCTTCCACAGTTATCATTATTCCTAAGAATTGGCTAAAAGAAAGCAATCCTGGCCACCATTTATGGTGAAACTATTCTTTTACAACCCCAGGAAACTTTCATGTGCAGCTATTATATGTTAGTCCTGAGATCCTTTGTCAAGCTCCTGGCCTCAAGCCAAGAAAACTGATCTGGAAATGGACACTGAGCATGCTGGATGGTGAGAGAAGACAGTGATGCTTGTGTTGTGCCTAGTCTTTTTTCTTACAACAAAGGTTTAGAAAACACTCGTGGTTAAATAGGGAAATGTCCTAGAAAGGCCACACAAAAATAGTCTTAGCACAATTTCCATAAATAAAGCAGGCCATTGAGAACAAAACGCTGAATGTGGAGTTTTCTAGGGGAAGGATACAAATTAGTGCTAAGGTCCTTTACATAGTCCTATTACAAAGACATTTATCATCCAAGATCCAGGGATTGAAGTACACAGGGCACCCCAGAGGGTAGAGAACTTCCAGGAGCCTTTTGCTCAGACAGAGGGAGGGGAAGTTAAGTGTGACTGACTCCCAGTGAGAGAATTACTATGAAAAATAAAACTTAAATCCATGTAAAATCCAATAAACAAGGAGCACTAAAACTCTAAATACTTAGGCCCTTTTCTAACATGGATCTGTTCAGGGGTTTTTGGTTTGGGTTTTGGTTTTGTTTGTTTGTTTGTTTTTTAATGGTTTGTGCCTATCTACTTCCCCAGAGAGGATGTTCCCAAGCGATGGAGAAGAGAACAACAAGTGAGTGAGTACAACGTAGAGAAGTGGAAATGGCCCAAGAGCTGTGACCATAGGATGCCAGTTGCCTCTTTCCAGGGCCCCCACAGCCTGACAGGACCCTCTCTGGACAGACTGCCATGCAGATGGCCTCCTGAACATTTAGTAATAAGAAATCCTCTGGTATGCTGGGCATCCTGATGGATTCTTCCCCTAATTAAAACAAAATTTTACAATATCCCTCTCCCCTCGGCCACTAGCACTATTGTGCTGATAAGAAAGCTGAATCTGGGCTCGGAAAGTGGGTCAATGGTAGAGTGCTTGCCTTGCATGCATGAGGCCCTGGGTTCGATTCCTCAGCACCACGTAAGCATAAAAAGCCAGAAGTGGCACTCTGGCTCAAGTGGTAGAGTGCTAGTTTTGAGCTGAAGAGCTGAGGGACAGCACCCAATCCCAGAGTTCAGGCCCCATGACTGACATAAAAACAAAAAACAAAAAACTGAATCTTAGAGCCCAAGAACACACCGCCAATTTCAATCAGTCTCATGATTTAATATAGATCTTTTTTAATTGGTCCCCCAAACCAGCGTGCTATTTTTCACTCTACTGCAGTCTTCTATAAGCCATGCTAGCATGATTGATCTGTGTGAGCATTTCTATTTTGCCTCCAACAATAATTTTGCTACTCCTTCACATTCATTCCCCCTTCTTGTATTATTCCCTCTACTCCATTAGAAACAGACCTACTTGGTCCCCTAACGACCTCTTTGCAAACCTAATAGTCTGTTCTTAGTTTCAGGGATTTGGAGGTTTGTTGTTATTGTTGCTGTTGTTGGGTTTTGCTTTTTTTGTTTGGGGGGGTTGTTTTGGTTTGGTTTTTGTCAGTCATGGGGCTGTCCCTGAGCTGTTTCACTCAAGACTATTGTTCTACCACTTTGAACTACAGCTCCACTTCCAGTTTTCTCATGGTCAAATGGAGATGAAAGGCTCACAGACTTAACTGCCCAGGCTTGTTTTGAACCCTAGTTCTCAGATCTCAGCCTTCTCAGTAGCTAGGATTACAGATGTGGACCACCAGCACACGGTTGTTCTTTAGTTTTTATATTCACTTCTGGACAGCCTTCTCACAGTTCCTTTCATTTTCAAGATTGTTCTCTCTCCTGGTTTTCTTTCTACTTCAAAATCCTCTTCATCCCCATCTCTTTGGATGGCTCTTTCCTCTCTGTTCTCTAAGAATTGGAAAGTGCAAGGTACACCTCAGCCTGTTTCCCGACTCCTTCTACACTTACAACCAGGGTTATCTCAGCCAGCCCCATGGCTTAAATACATCCTCAACAAACTATTTTCCCCAGACCAATCAAACACTTGGATTCCAAATTTATATACTATTGTTCCTAATATCCAGGAAGAGTGATTCCCCTTAAACAGCCTCACAATTATAGATAGATAGATAGATAGATAGATAGATAGATAGATAGATAGATAGATAGATAGATAGATAGATAGATAGATAGATAGAGTATGTATGTTTATGTGTATTTTATCTTTTAGGTCTAGCATCCACATATGAGAGAACACAGGTTCCTTTTTGTCCTTCTGATCCTGTCTTACTTCTCTAAATGAGATGAACTCTAGTTCCATCCATTTCCCTACAAGTGACATAATTTTATTCTTCTTGGTAGCTGAATAAAATTCCACTTTATATGATCACATATTCTCAAGCCTTTCATTAGTCACAGAGCAACTGGGCTATTTTCATACCTTGTCTATAGGGCTGCAATAAACATGTGTATAAGAACCTCCATGGTACACTGACTTGTATATTTGGATAAATGCCCAAGAATGGTATCATTAGTTCATATGGTAGTTCTATCTGTAGATGTTGCTTTTGTATTTGTTGTTGTTGTTGTTGTTGTTGTTTTCTTTAGGGACCTTCATACTGATTTCTATACAGATCAAACTTGTTTGCATTGCTACTGAGTGTATAACAGTTCTTTTTCCCTTTCTCTCTGCTTCTTTGACATCAACCTTCTAGATTCCATAGATAAGTGAAAACATATGGTCTTTATCTTTCTGGACTTACCTTCACTTCAACAATATCTCCCAAATCATCTGTGTTGACAGTATGACAGAACATTCTTTTTAATTGTTGAATAATATTCCATTGTGTATATACTCCACATTTTCTTTGTCCATTCATCTGTTGATTGTTGATTGTACCAGGCTATGATGAGTAGTGCTGTATTAAACATGGTGTGTATAGATCTCCAACTTACTGAGTTAAATTCTGTTTGACATATGCTTAGTAGTGGCATTGCTGGCTTATATGTCAGTTCTGTTTCTAGTATTTTTAGCACTTCCACAGTATTTTCTACAATGGCTGCAGCAATTGACATTCTCATCAACAGCCTATGAGAGTTCCTCTTTCTCTAAGTTCTCACCAACCTCTGGTATCTTTAGTCTTTTTGAGAAACACCATTCTAACCACTACTGCATTGTGGTTATGATTTGCATTTTCCTAAGGAGTGATGTGAAGCTTTTTTTCAAATTCATTTTTGTTTTATTCTCCTTTCTAAATGCGGCTACTAGAAATTTTAATTACAGGGGCTGGGAAGGTGGCTCAGTGGTAGAGCTCTTGCCTTGCATGCATGAGGCCCTGGGTTTGATTCCTCAGCACCACATAAGCAAAAAGAAAAAAGCTGGAAGTGGCATTGTGACTCAAGTGGTAGAGCGCTAGCCTTGAACTGAAGAGCTGAGGGACAGCGCCCAGGCCCAAAGTTCAGGCCCCACGACCAGCCCCCCTCCCCCCAAAAAAACAGAAATTTTAATTACAGATATGGTTTCACATGATGTTCTATTAAACTGTACCATCTCAGACTCCTGAGGCAGATGAAATTCAAATCCACAGACAAGCTGTGTAATCTTGAGTCCGTTTTTTAACATTCTCAACTACTTTCTATATGCCAGGCTCTATTTTAATCCCTGAGGATACCTCAAAACCTACCATAGACATTCTTGTGGAAGGGACAGACAGTAAGCAAAAATATATGTGGCATAATACCAGGTGAGAAGTTCAGAAAAGATAAAAAGTGGTTGGAGGTGTGGTTGAAGTGGAAGATCAACAGCCATGAGCAAGACAGCTAAACACAAACACAAGGCTGTGAGTTCAAGCCCAGCATCACCAGCAGAAAGAAGGAAAGAAGGAAGGAAGGAAGGAAGGAAGGAAGGAAGGAAGGAAGGAAGGAAGGAAGGAAGGAAGGAAGGAAGGAGAAAGGAAGGAAGAAAGAAAGAGAAAGAAAGAATGAAAGAAAGAAAGAAGAAAGAAAAGAAAGAAAGAAGAGAGAGGGAGGGAGAGAGAGAGAAAGGAAGGAAGGAAGGAAGGAAGGAAGAAAGGAAAGAAGATTCATTTCTTGATAATGGCCATTCTAAGTGGGGTTAGTTGGAATCTCAATGTTGTTTTGATTTGTATTTCTTTTATGGCTAGATGCTGGTAGGGATGTGCCCAAAAGGGAATAGTACTACAATGTTGGTGGGAATGTGAACTGGTTCAACCACTCTGGAAAGCAGTATGGAGATTTCTCAAAAGACTAAACATACAGCTCACCTATGACACAGCAATCCCACTTCTAGGCATTTATACAAATGACAAGACCATACTAAAGCTACCAGCACAACCATGTTCATTACAGTATTATTTGCCACAGCTAAGATATGGAACAAATCCAGATGTCCCTCAGTAGATGAATGGATCAAGAAGATGTGGTATATACACACAATGGAGTTCTATGCTTTCATCAGAAAGAATGACATTGCCCCATTCATAAGGAAATGGAAAAACTTGGAAAAATTATATTAAGTGAAGCAAACAAGGCCCAAAGCAACAAAGGTTTCATTGTTTCCCTCATTTGTAATAACTAGAATATGGCTATGATATTCTTAGCAGGGAATCACAATAACCTAATCACTATGTGTATAGGACCATATATAATGAAGCATATCAACATAAACTCCAAGAATTGAAAACAAGAGGTTTTTGTTGTGTCCTATATTCAGTTATTTCTATTTTTTCTTTCTGTTTTAGTTTTCTGTACCCTTTGTCTTGTGTATATCTGATCCGTGGAAGGGAAAGGGAATCACAGAAACAGCAGGACAAAGGATGAACTAATGCAACAATGATACTCAGTAGACATTATGTTGGAAATGAACTTTACAATTTGAGGGGGAGGGGAGTGGGGAGTGGTAAATGGGAGAAAATGAGGGAAGGGGTAACAGGTGTTTAGAAAGAAAGAAAGAAAGAAAGAAAGAAAGAAAGAAAGAAAGAAAGAAAGAAAGAAAGAAAGAAAGAAAGAAAGAAGAAAGGAAGGGAGAGAGAGAGATCAAATGGCCTGTCTGACCAAACTATGACAATAAAGACCAATTGTAATATGAAAAGAGAGAGAGAGAGAGAGAGAGAGAGAGAGAGAGAGAGAGAGAGAGGAAGGAAGGAAGGGAGGAAGAAAGAAAGAAAGAAAGAAAGAAAGAAAGAAAGAAAGAAAGGGGGAGGGAAGAAGGAAAGAAGGAAGGAAGGAAGGAAGGAAGGAAGGAAGGAAGGGAGGGAGGGAGGGAGGGAGGGAGGGAGGGAGGGAGGGAGGGAGGGAGGGAGGGAGGAACTGTACAAGAAAAGATAAAGGAAATAAAGCAAATCAAAAAAGTCAGGGTCAGAGCCAGATACCAATGGCTCACACCTGTATTCCTAGCTACTCAGGAGGTTAAGATCTGAGGATCCAGGTTTGAAGCCAGCCCCAGACAGGAAAGTCTGTAAGACTCTAATCTTTAATTAATCACCAAAATATCTGGAAATGGAGCTGTGACTCAAGTGGTAGAGCATTTGCCTTGAGTGAAAAGGCCCTGAGCTCAAGCCACAGAACCAGAAAAAAAAAAAAATAAAATGTAATTTACTTTTGAAAAAAGTGTCAGGAAACCCAGTTTTAAATAGTGCAGCCCAGGACAACATATCTAGAAAGTCAGCACTTGGGCAAATTGTGAGTATTCACCTCACATACATGGTGTTAAGGGGAAATACTGAGGAAGAAGACAGTTATGTGTCCACTCCCTCAGCCAGGAGTAGGAAGGCAGCAAATCTCTGATATTGGATGGAAATAGTCCTGGAAAGCAACCAGCAGTTATCTGTAGTCTTTAACCTCTGTAGTATTGGAGGGGCAGAAGAATCTGTGAAACATCACACACTTCAAAGTACTCTCTTGGGGCTAAATATTAAGACACTGTCAAACAGCTTTATCAAAAGCAAATGATAGGGCTAGGGCTAGAGCTCAGTGATGGAATGCTTGAATAGCATGTGTAAGGCCCTGGGTTTGATACCCAGCACTAGTCATAGTAACAATAGTAATAGCAATAATAATACTTAATAATGGAAAAAGAAGAGGGAGACAAAAAGAAAGAGAAGGAAGACATTCCCTTAGGAATTTCCTTTTTTAATTTTTTTGCTTTTACTTTTAGATCATTTATTTGAGTCCTAAAATTCATGAAATGATTTTAGGTGCAAACCTGGTCATGATGAGAACAGGAAAGAATGGTACCCACTATACAACAGTCCCTTATTCTAAGGAATTATTTTCTTGTTGTTGGTGCTGATCCCAGTGTTTGAACTCGAGGTCTGGGCACTGTTCCTGAGCTATTTTGTTCAAAGCCACTTCGCTCTACCACTTGAGCCATCGCTCCATTCCTGGCTTTTTAGTGCTTAATTGGAGATAAGAATCTCAAAGAGTTTCCTGCCTGGGCTTCCAACTGCAATCCTCAGATATCTACCTCCTGAGTAGCTAGGATTACAGGTGTTGTTTTCTCTAGGTTGTATGTTTTGGTCTTTCATGTTGAAGATTTTTCTCAGATTCCAGAATACCCTGGATGATCTGTCTATATTTAAGAATCATAAGGAGAAAACTGCTTGGGAAGTTTGTTGACTGAAAGGTTCAGCTCAAGGTGAAGTCACAGAGAGCTGGTCTTGACCTAGAGGACCCCCAAGTGTGAAAAATTCTTTGGAGATGAAATGCACATTCCCATGGCTCTGTTCGCCACAACTTTTTTTTTTTTTTTTTTTTTTTTTTTTTGTCGGTCGTGGGGCTTGAACTCTGGGCCTGGGCGTTGTCCCTCAGCTCTTCAGTTCAAGGCGAGCGCTCTACCACTTGAGCTACAGCGCCACTTCCGGTTTTCTGGTGGTTTATTGGAGATAGGAGTCTCACCGTCTTTCCTGCCCGGGCTGGCTTTGAACCGCGATCCTCAGATCTCAGCCTCCTGAGTAGCTAGATTACAGGCGTGAGCCACCAGCACCCGGCTCGCCACAACTTTTGAGTTTGTTTATAACCTGTGATTGTTGTTTGTTTGGAAAAAAATCCTGACCAACAAATGTTTTCTCTGAAAGCTTTAGTAGGGGTATTATTCACACAGAGAATTTCAATATGATTTTCAAACCCAGGAAGTCTTCACCCAAAGAATCATTCTTGCCTTTCCTTCAAATTGTTATATCTGGGTACAGAATTCCTCCACGGAGCTCTGCCTTTTCTAGGATACAGTTCCCCCTTTTTTTGGGGGGGGGGGGAGGGAGGAGTGTCTGGTCATGGGGCCTGAACTCTGGGCCTGGGCGCTGTCCCTCAGCTCTTCAGCTCAAGGCTAGCGTTCTACCACTTGAGCCACAGCACCACTTCCGGCTTTTTTCTTTTTGCTTATGTGGTGCTGAGGAATGGAACCCAGGGCCTCAGGCATGCAAGGCAAGAGCTCTACCACTGAGCCACCTTCCCAGCCCCTACAGTTTCCCTTTTTCCATACTCCTCCATCCAGTTTACCTTTTATAAATTTGTTTTTACTGATCAACTCTTTCTCGTTTTCATTGTATGACTAGTATCTCTTTTGGATTTTTATAATAATTTAATAGGAGGTTTTTCCTTGTTTATTGTGCCAGTTCTGGGGCTTGAAGTCAGGACCTGTGTGCTGTCCCTGAGCCTTTTGCTTGAGGCTAGCACTCTACCACCTGAGCTCCACTTCTGGCATTTTTTGGTGATTAATTGGAGATAAGGGTCTCATGGACTTTCCTACCCAGGCTGGCTTTAAAAAGCAATCCTCAGATCTCAGCCTCCTCAGTAGCTAAGATTATAGGTGTGAGTCATTGGTATCTGGCTATATAGAAATTTTAAAAGGCAATAAAAATAAATGAGTACAATCAGTCAACCACCTTGAAGTAAAGTCTCAGGGTTCTCTGTAGGACATCCTATTTGTATTGCACCTCAGGTAATAAATCTCATTTCATTAATTCTACCCAAAAAAGTAGAAAATTGGAACATGTTAAATCATTTTGAAAAAAATGAAAAGTCAAAGAGTGAAAATTTTCTAAGTAAATTTGAGGAAAAGTGTTTTACAGAGACACAGATAAGTGTTCAACATAAAGCACCAGAAAACCTAGAATAAGGTATAGAAATCCTATTCAGAATGCTGAAACAAGGATACAGGATGACCCATTGTAATAATGAGACATACAAGACACTATGCTGAAAATGAACTTTACAATTTTGGGGTGGGGAGAGGAGTTGGAGAAGTGGGGAGGGAAGGGATAGTAGGGGAAAAACAAAGGAAGGGGTAACAATGCTGGATAGGAAATCTACTCATTACCTTATTTATGTAACTATAACCCCTCTGTACAGTATCTTTACAATTTAAAAAAAGGGGGGGAAGAAATCCTATTCAGAGACTGGCTTATTTTTGTATTTCATTGATTTACTTGTCCTCTGAAACTATGTTGATTACTCTGTATTCCTTAGATATTGCTATAAATTCATATACACACGCTTGCACTATAAGAGGTCACTTTGGTAGCATATGCTAGCTGCAGTGATGACCCCCGCCTCAGCAAGAAAATCTTAAATAATTTGCTAGCTGTAATGTGGCCATTACATTACCCTCAGCTCTATACATGCCTAGGCATGAGTTCCACCAGGAAGAAGGTAAAAGAAAATTGGAAGTGGTGCTGTGGCTCAAGTGGTAGAACACTAGCCTTGAGCACAAAGGGGCTCTGGGACAGTACCCAGGCCCTGAGTTCAGGCCCCAGGAACAGCAAAAAAAAAAAAAAAAACTGTCCCTAGTTTTGCCAGGAGCTGGTGGCACATGCCTGTAATTCTAGCTACTTAAGAGGCTGAGATCTGATGATCCAGGTTTGAAGCTAGTCCAGGCAGGAAAGTCCATGAGACTCTTATCTCTAGTAACCATCAGAAAATCAGGAGTGGCTCTATGGCTCAAAGTGGTAGAGTGCTAACCTTGAGCAAAAGAAAAAAAAAGCTCAGGGACAGACCCAGACCCTGAGTTCAAACCCCAAGACTGACAAAAATGGAAAAGGAAGGAAGGAAGGAAGGAAGGGAGGGAGGGAGGGAGGGAGGGAGAAGGAAAGAAGGAGAAAATAATTTATTTCTAGAAAAAGCAATTCATTTCCTAGGAATATAAAGAATATAGAAAAATCTATTGTCTTGGAATTACATAGACCTGATTTTTTTCATGCAACATTCTCTACCATTTACTAATTCAGTGACACTGGGAACACTGCTTTGCTTCTCTGAGACTCAATCTTCTCACTTGTAAAATGGATATGACATATATAATAGACACTTCCTGAACTCTATACTCACATAACAACTCCCCAGATTCATTAACATTCTTCATTCTTCCTTAAGTATGCCCACTGATGGCCATACATAGCTACAGTCCACTCAAGAGGAGGATGCCACTCTTATACCATAGACCTACCAAGATACAATTGGATTTGTGAGTTGACTGGTTGAATGTTTGGGTTTGTTTGTTGAGAGAGGATATCATCCTCCTGCTCTGCCTTCCCTGCTGAGGGCTGGATTGCAGGTTTGCATTATCACATGTGTTATCTTGGTTCAGTTGTTTGTAAATATGTTAATTTTACTTATTTTAATTACAAAGCAAATAATTTATGCAACTGGGAAATATGAACACAAAATATCAAAGACAGATCACTCTAAATGCTTCAAAATAACAGCTGTTTTTATGACTCTCATACCTATAATCCTGAATGCTTAAAAAGCTAAGGTCAGAAAGAACACAGTTCTAGACCAACCTTTGCAGAAAGTTTCCCAAACCCTTCTGGATGAGTGTAGTAGTGTAAATTTATCATCTAAGTGGAAGGCTGAGATTGGGAGAATTAACGTTCCAGGCCAACCCGGGGGAAAAAAAGTCCATGAGACTTAACTCAGTGGAAAGAAGTAGAGCATGGTGGCACAAGGCTGCCATTACAGTCATAACAGCAAGTGAAAAATAGAAGGTAGGCACTGGTGACTCACACCTGTAAACCCTAGCTACCCAGGAGGCTGAGATCAGAGGATCAAGGTTCAAAAGCAACCCCAGGAGGAGGTCTATGAGACTCTCATCTCAAAAGAAGGAAGGAAGGAAGGAAGGAAGGAAGGAAGGAAGGAAGGAAGGAAGGGAGGGAGGGAGGGAGGGAGGGAGGCAGGGAGGGAGGCAGGGAGGGAGGCAGGGAGGGAGGCAGGGAGGGAGGAAGGGAGGGAGGAAGGGAGGGAGGAAGGAAAGGGAAGAAAGAAAAATAAGAAAACTGAGGTTTGAAATGTGCTCCCAAGAAGGAAGTGAGACCTTGTCTCAAAAATAACCAGTACAGGGGCTGGGAAGGTGGCTCAGTGGTAGAGCGCTTGCCTTGCATGCCAGAGGCCCTGGGTTCGATTCCTTAGGACCACATAAGCAAAAAGAAAAAAGCTGGAAGTGGCGCTGTGGCTCAAGTGGTAGAGCGCTAGCCTTGAGCTGAAGAGCTGAGGGACAGCGCCCAGGCCCAGAGTTCAGGCCCCACCACCGGAACCCCCCCCCAAAAAAATAACCAGTACAAAAAGAACTGGAGGTATGGATCAGTAGTAGAGTAACTAGCAAATGTAAAGCCCTGAATTCAAATCCCAATACTGCCACATACAAAAAATGCTGCAAAACTAATAGTTAATAATAGATCTGAAAAACTTGATTGGGAGAAATTATAAAAATCTAAAAGTGCTCTAATACTCTGGGCATCTAGAAAACGATGAGTAAGTCATCATAGGTGTCATTTATGCAAACTTAAAGCATTCTAACCAATACATTTACTAGCTAAGGAAAGCTCTTAGTCTTATACCAAATAGCTAACAAGTAAATTCAGTATTAAATGTTTGGGATTAAAACTTTGCTGTGGGTTAATGAAAATATACAAAGTACTTTAATTTTACATCAGTCTTGAGATACAGATAATTCCATAAACAGTAGCAAGTACTGTGTTCATTAAGAAAACTTTATTTCAATAATTTTATTTATTGACTATCTTTGAATAGTTATACAAAGGAGTCTCGATTTCACATGTCAATTTGTGTGAGCAATGCATCTTGATCAGTACATTAAGGAGATTTTTATATGTTGTTTTATGTAGTATTTATCAAGGATCCCCTAGGTGCTAAATGTGCCATGGTGAGGCGAAACAAACGTGGATGTGACCACTCTGTTTCCTGCCCTCTGGAAGCAGCAGCAGACCTTGAGCAAATCACACAACTCCACCATCACATGGTCTGAGAAGAGCTAGGAAGGAAAAGTACAGGAGACAGTCATAACACATACAAGGGAACACACGCCATTAGTAAGTGTCCTTTGAACCATATCCTGCAGTCTGAGTCAGAAAAGGTCAGGGTTGAAATGGCAAATTCAAATATGCTGCAGCAGGAGAGGTCAGGCATAGGGCAACTGGAACCTTCCATAACCACCCCACACTCACATGCTGAACTTTAGTTCTGTTTGTGCAAGTTATGAGTGCAGTAGACTTTATGCCAGGATCCCTTTCTTTTATCTTTCTGACCAAAAATACATATCTAAGGCCTAACTACATTCTTCTTCCAAGAAAGCCAAGGAGGAAAAGGAGAGATGACAAAGCTATGTGCATCTTGGATGGTAAAAGGTTAGTCATAACTTATCAGCTTTATTCCCAGGGAGCAAGGAGTCTTCAGTGCTAAATTGTGGTTGTGGGGTTCGCAAGGCTGAGAAGTGTCTATTTTTACAGATCCTTTAATGCCTGTCATACCAGCCTCATCTGTAATCTTCCACAGAGGAATAGTACTTACAACTTCCATTTGTTTTCTTTCCATTCATTACAGCTGGTTTTATACTGCTATTTATCCAGTAGTTAACGTATTGATTTATTCTTGTCTTGTGGAGTAACAACACTGAGGGTTCAAATTTTTCTATCAAATTATATAGATATTTGGAAAGTGATTCTAGCTTTCCTTTCTTTCTAAGTCAGGTAATGGAAGATTGGGAGGCTACATGCTCTCTTAACAACAAAAAAGAAAGGTTTTTCACAGTCAACAATAAGATACATAAAGCATTTGCCCTTCAAGACATTTGTGTCAGTTGCTACTTCTCCTCTGAACATATTCAATAAGATTAATGTGCACAGGCTCATAATTCAACCATTGTTGGAATCCCCTCAAAAGGTGTGACCCTAGAAAGGGGAATTTGTTTTCCCAGGCCGGCCTCAAACCTTGATGCTCAGATCTCAGCCTCCTGCTTAGCTAGAATTATAGGTGTGAGCCATTGGCACCTGGCATCCATAGCCCTTTGATCTTAACTAAGTTTCTATCCAAGCAAGCTTCAGGGTTCAGGTGTGTTCTGGATAACATTTATTAAACTTGTATTGGTCCTAATTAAGAACCGATGGGATGGATGAGTTACACTGAATGTTCAGAGACCTGTTTTGTTTCGTTGGTTGTAGGTTTTGAACTCAGAGCCAGGGCAGTGTCCCTGAGCTTTTGTGCTCAAAGCAACTGCTCTACCACTTTGAGCTATAGTGCCACTTCCAATTTTCTGGTGGTTAATTGGAGATAAGTATCTCAGAGACTTTCCTGCCCTGGGTGGCTTCAAAACATGATCCTCAGATATCAGCCTCCTGAGTAGGTAGGATTATAACACGAGCTGCCAGCAACCAGTGAGACCAAATAAAAAACATTGATCCAGTGTGATGCTGCAATGAGATTTTTTTTTCATTGTGAGGGTCTCTCTGTTACAACTCTGCTCAAGGAAAGAAGACAGATCCCTGCAGTCCATGCAGAACCACACTGAAAACAACCACATGTAAATTTAATTAGATGATAATGTGTAAATGATTCTTTCTTGCTGATATCAAGACTTAAAAAAGAATTCAGGGCACATACTTGTAACCCCTTGTAACCCAGACTCTGAAGGACAGAGTAGCACAATCCAAGGCTACCAGGGCAATAGTGTCAAAACACTATCTGAAAAACAAACTACAAGTAGAAAGATCTAAGGACATGAGTCCAGTGGGAGAGCACATGCCTAGCATGTGCAAGGCCTGACTTCAATCCTTAGTACTGTGAAAAAGAAGGAAGGGAGGGAGGCAGGGAGAAAGGGATGGAAGGAAGGAGGCAGGGAGGGAGGCTGAAAAGGAGTGAGAGGGTAAAGAGGGAAGGGAAGGGAAGGGAATGGAAGGAATAAACATTAAGAAAATGAGTGGGGGCACAGGTGGCTCAGGCCTGTAATCCTAGCTATTCAGGAGACTGAGATCTGAGGATCACAGCTCAAAGCCAGCAGGGCAGGAAAGGCTGTGAGACGACTCTGATCGCCAATAAACCACCAGAAAACCAGAAGTGGCACTGTGGCTTAAGTGGTAGAGTGCTAGCCTTGAGCAGAAGAGCTGAGGGACAGCACTCAGGCCCAGAGTTCAAGCCCTACAACTGACAAAAAAAAAAAGAAAGGAAAGCCGGGCGCTGGTGGCTCACGCCTGTAATCCTAGCTACTCAGGAGGCTGAGATCTGAGGATCATGGTTCAAAGCCAGCCCGGGCAGGAGAGACCGTGAGACTCCTATCTCCAATAAACCACCAGAAAACCGGAAGTGGCGCTGTAGCTCAAGTGGTAGAGCGCTCGCCTTGAGCTGAAGAGCTGAGGGACAGCGCCCAGGCCCAGAGTTCAAGCCTCACGGCCGACCAAAAAAAAAAAAAAAAGAAAGGAAAGAAAGAAAGAAAGAAAGAAAGAAGGAAGGAAGATAATGTAACATTCATGACCACCAGGCACTCATGGGAAGAAAAACATAGATGGCTTTTAATGCAAAAGTAGTTGTCTAACTGTTCAAAAAGAAATGTACTCATTAGTTGATTTATGTAACTGTAACTCCTCTGTATATCACCTTTACAATAAAAAATAAATAAATAAGGATTTTTCTAAAGTTGTTGTCTAGCATATCTGAAAGCCAGATGCCCTGCATTGTCATCTGTTCAGTTGTTTATTCAGTGTAGGTGTGTATCAATCACTTGACCTCTTTATTCCTCTGTCTTTTCATCTTTTAAATGACGAGGATATGCTAACAGTCTCCCTATCTTTTCTCGATCCAAAATTCTAATTTTACATCTCTAAATCATTCAACTAACATGTGGTCTCTATATAAACTGATCTTTCTAAATTGATTCTCACACAACTTTGAAGTTTACTTGCTTAAGTAGGTTAAACATCTCCACATTAAGCGTTCTGAATCATGTTCTCCCTACTAATTTTATCATAAATAGCACAAAAGTAAGTTGCAACCCAGTTTTGCCTGCAGTATCATAAAATCTAAATGAGCTGAATGTAACTTGGTGAAGTATATGTATTCAACTGAAACCTAATGGCAATTAATTGTGCAAGTTCTATCCTGGGTCATTAGCTCTTTCTCTCCACAGTTTGCCCAGGAAATTGTAAATTGCCCCACAGACATTCATGCCTCCTGAAAGTCTAATTCCAGACAATTTCTCCCCAGAGCTCCAAACTGATACTTAATAATAATGTTTCCACTCACTGAGTGCCGTTTACAGATCTGATGATAAGCAGTCATTTTAACAACCCAGTTTCTACCTTTATGGTACTCTCACAGGTAGATGTTGTTATGTCCACTGTGTAGATGAGGAAATAAAGTCTAAGAGAGGTCAAGTCAATGATCTAAGTCACACACTGAGCAATTGTCAAAGCCAGAGGTCTAATTCTGATCTTGCTGGCTCAAAACATGGGTCTTCCTACTTATAAGAGGTAATAACCTATAGAGAAATTGATGCTATGAAATCATGAGAGCCATCCTCAAAGTGTTCCTCCTAGCATAGAAAGGATTGGTTGGGCTGGGTACCAGTGGATCACACCTATAATCCTAGATACTGGTATTGAAGATACCAGTTTGAAACCATCCCAGGCAGGAAGATCCATGAGATTCTTATCTCCAATTAACCACCAAAAAGCTGAAAGTGGAGTTGTGGTTCAAGTGGTAGAGCACCAGCTTTGAGTAAGAATGCCCAGAGACAGCACTTGGGCCCTGAGTTCAGGCTCCAGGTCCAGAAGAAGTGGGGAAGGAAGGAAAGAAGGAAGGAAAGGGAAAGGGAAAGAGGGAAAGGAAAGGAAAGGAAAGGAAAGGAGAGGAGAGGAGAGGAGGAGGGAGGGGAGGGGGACAATGAAATTATGGAATCCAATGGAGGCCAAGCCAAGAGTGTGTGAGGGAAGCTGGAATGGTAGATCTGGACGGGGGAGCAAGCAGCTCTGTGGTCAGGACAGAACTACCGTAAAACTACTGACTACTATTAAAAACAGACGGGCTGTTGAAGGATTTAAAAGAAATCAAGTGTGATGTCTATCATCTGTTTCATATTTTAGGTATTACATTCTGGGCATGACTTTAAAAATAACTTAGAAGGAAATAAAGCAGGAAGATCATTTAGGAAACTAGTCTTCTGAGAGGATATTGAGACCTGAGCTTGGACAATGACACCAGGAAGGGATATGAGATTAAAAACTTGGCACACCATTAAACTGGGGAAGTAGCTAAGGATGAAGTTGTGATAGGTCTAGAGCAAATCTAATTTGTCATCATCTTGTTCCCTAGATGGCAAACTCTACCGCCTCCAGGGGAAAAGTCACTGATGTAAACTGTCCTGCTGCCTCGCAGCCCAGAGGATGTAATTAGATCTGGATCATACTGTGTCACTCACCTATGTAGCTTTTCTGCATTTTTATGAAGAGACCAGAGTCCACAGTATGCGATTCTCTGCCATAAGGCATCGCGCTTCAGATTAGAGTGGCTCAGTGGTACAGAGCTGGCCTTGCATACTTGAGGCCCTGAGTTCGATTCCTCAGCACCACATAGGCAAAAAAAAAAAAAAAAAAAAGAGCAAAAAAACAAAGTCCAGCTGAAGAAACTCTTGACGTATCTGATGGTTCATGACCTCCTCAAAGATAGGCTTACCTCATGAAAACCATTAAATGACCCAGATGAGTGTGGTTTCAGGTCCACCTAACTCCAGAGCTTGACTTATTTTCCAATTCCTACTCCATAGGAATTGTGTCTGATTTAGTTTCAATTCAACACATCCAAAAGTATATATATATATCATTAATATATAAATGTATATTAAATATATATATCTTTTTTAATGTTGCTATTATATAGGTTAAGTACAGAGTGGTTACAGTTACATAATTTGGGTAAAGAGTACATGTCTTTCTGAACAATGTCCCCTATATTTATTATCTTTAAGTAATTTTACAAAAGCTGCCCTTCAATGATGTTTATGAATACAATGCATGCTGATCAATGTCACCACTGATCAACACCACCCCCAGTACATTGGCCCTTATTACTCACCTGGAAGTCAAGGTAAGGTGAGTCCCAGACCTGTCCCTACTACCTGAGAAATCTAGCCCTGTGCTCACCTTCATCCAGACTTCTATCCTCCAGAACTGTAAGACACTATGCTTTGGCTGTCTAAACAACCTAGCTGTGGTACTTTGCTGTGGCAGTCCTGACATACTGTAGAACTTGCCTGCTTGTGTTACTGTCTTGGCCACAGTTGCTGCCCCTCAGATCATCTTCCACCCTGGCTGGTGCTTGCTTATGTTTGCTGTTTTATCTCTATCAATAATATTTATTAATGGGATTATATGCTTCCATCAGAAAGAATGACATTGTGCCATTCATAAGGAAAAGGACTCAGAAAAAATTATATTAAGCAAAGTAAGCCAGACCCAAAGAAACATAGGCTGCATGCTTTCCCTCATTTGTGGTAACTAGATGTACCTATAAAGCTACAAGTAAACACACTGGATGGTCAAAGACAAAAACTACACTTGGACATGATAAATTGTGCAAGTCTCTAGACTTTCACAAAGGAAGATATTCTTAGGAGTGGATCACCATGTCGCAATAGATACAAGCATATATATATATATAACCCTATAAAATGATGCTTTTCAAAACGAATTCCAAGAAATAGAAACAAGGTTTTGTGAGAGGCTTTTTTCCTTTGTTGCTATTTTTGTTTTCTCTCCCTTTTGTCTTGTTTGCAAGTTTCTCTGTTCTGGGGAGGGTACAGAGGAGCACAGAAATGATGGGACAAAAAGTGAACTATACAACTTGGAGTGGAGGAGAAAACTGGAAGAAAGCTAGGGAAGGGGTACATCACCGTACAAAAACAATTCTAATAATACTAATAATAATTGTTGGGTTAATCAACACATGCACCTTAGTTCCTAGTTCTGGCTTTTTCTTGTCACTTTAGATCCAGGATGCTAAGCCTTCGGTGGTGAGGGAGATACCTCTCCTCCCCCTTCCCTGTTTTACTAGTCACATGACATAGTTCTCTACCTGGAATCCCCCGTGACCGCCTCAGGTTCTGGATCCATATCCTCTAGGCCTCTGCATCCCCAGAACCTGAGCCCATGTGTACATTGGAGGTGTTCCATAACTGTTTGCTATATGACTGAATTAAGTCTGTATCCTGAAGCTGTGCTCTTGATGCCTTCCGCTAGACTGCTTGCCACAGCAGAGTACAAGAGGATTAGAAAGAACTTCCCAGAGCAGAAGTCGGATTGGAGCATTCAAGCACTACAGGCCTGTGTGGCTCTCCACGCCTTTAGTCTTTGTGCAATCTCATGAGAGAGTTGCTTACATGGAAGCGGCCAGCGGTGTTATACCCAAACCACTCGGCTACCCTAGGATACAGGTACCAGAATTCACACCAACATCAACAGTTCAATCAAAGCAGAAGGTGTGCTAATCCTCCTTCTTTTTATAAAATGGAGCAAGTATTCTGCTGGGGGGCCGGTGGAGGGTAATTATTTGAGTCAGCGTTTCCCAGGCTGCTGGCTTAGATTCCATCAGGTCGCCCCATTTGCCTCACTGTCCCAGTTCTTCCAAGTGGGTGGGGCAGGGAATGGACACTTGTTTCCACCCATCTTTAGAAAAGAATCTGTCTGTACCCTGTCCAAAAATGAAAGTTGTGTTTGGCTCAGCCAACCCTTACTCAGCTGATTTGAATATTCACATGGGTGTGGTTCCTAGAGACCATAAGAGCTCCAGCTTCCCAGAAATTCTAAGGGAATGGAACTAAAGTATAAATGAGTATTTTCATGTGTGTGCCCATACTGGGGCTAGGCACTGTCCCTGATGCTTTACCACTTGAGCCACAGCTCCACTTCTGGCCCCTTGGTGGTTAATTGAAGACAGAGTCCCCTGAACTTCTCCTTCAAGCAGAGATTAGCAAACTATGACCAGAGATGGGGGCAGAGGGTGGTGGGAGGAGGTGAAGCAAATCCCACCCACTCTAGTGCTAAGACCCTCTAATTTCCTTGTTTACTTAGGAGGTTAAGATCTGAGGATCAAGATTCAAAGCCAGCCTGGTCAGGAAAATCAGACTCTTACTTCCAATTATTTACCAAAAAGCCAGAAGTGGAGCTTGAGCTTGAACTCTGACCCTGAGTTCAAGCCCCTTGAGTTCAAAAAACAATACAAATAATTTAGTTTGAGAGGGAAGAATATAAATCAACTAATGGATGAATGGAATTGGAGAAGGGGATGCATTTTAGTTAATTATGATTTGCAACTAGTATCTACCATCTTTCAGTGGATTGTAGATATCAGTTTATAAACATTCCAGCAGGAGGGTCTTAGCATTAGAAGTGGGTGGGATTTGGTCCCAGAACTATAGTTTGCTAACCTCTGCTCTAAGAGCTAGAAAGCAGGTCTAGACTCAGGGAGGTCCTGCTGGGACTATGAACTGGCCACAGCTAGATGCTGGACACCAGTCCCTGAAAACAGCCAACAAAGCCACTGTCCCAGAACCAGCAAAGAATTCCTGAGGCCAGGTTCTTGCAGCAGGACTGGCAACCCTGCTGAGAAATTGGGGCCACATTCCTACTGCTGGGAGCTGCAGCTGTGTATACCAAATTCTATTAACCTACATTCTATGACCTCAATACAACATTCTCAGTAATAAGCAAGAATAGTAACGGATATGAGAAGAAATCTTTTGCCCACTGTTTGAAAATTAAAGTGTAAAAACGCATATCAATGAATCAAGCTTTTTAATGAATAAAATTATTTTCTTAATCTATAGTTATCTGGCAATCAATACTTCTGGGGAGGGAACTTATAAAAACCGCCATCTTACACATTTAAAAGAGCTTAGAATAAATCACAATAACAATCAAGAGGCAGTGTTCGGGCAGAAATGATGATGTGAGAATTTTAGCCTTGTGTTTTATAGGCCCTGAGTTCATCCGTTTCTCCTTAAAACATTCCAGAGTAACAATCACAAGAGAAATGTAGTTCTCTAGAACGTTTTTGAGTCTATAATGTGTGAAAAGCTCAGGCCACTAAGAACCATAAATGCATTTCATTGTCTGTCAGTTCCAAACCATCATTTCACTTCAGTAATGGTTAAGTAAACAAATATAACTCCCTTCACTGGCTAGAAAGACTTTACAAACTTGAAGCAAGTCCGCCACCTAGTGGATGTTTTGAAATGTGTAATAAAATTTAAATGTGGGTCAGAAGTGCAATGAGCCAAAGAAACAATTAGGCTTTCAGCCTATCAATCAATGACATTATGCTGGATGTCTATCTTTCTTCTTTTTCCTCTTCCTATACTGTTCCCTGAGAAGAACAGGAGGCAAATGTCTGTATGCAGGAAGTTTGTGCAGAGTGTCCTTAAAGACACCTATGAGGGTCGCTCTCAATAACCTAAGTGCTTCATGCATAGGACTATATATAATGAAGCATAATAATATGAACTCCAATTTATGGAAACAAGAGGCTCTCATAAGACCCTGTATGTAGAGTCTAATGACCTTAATAGATGGTCTAATAGACCCTCTATTTTTTTTCTTTCTTCATTTCTCCTAGTTTTTTGTACCTCATGTTTTGCATAATGGACAAGGCAATATGTGGAAGGGAAAGAGAATCACAGAAACAGCAAGACAGCAGATGAACCGCAGCAACATTGATACTCACTTGACACTGTTGGATATGAACATTACAACTTGGGTGGTGGGGGGGAATAGGAAGGGGTAAGTGGGAGATAAAGAGGGATGGGGTAATAATGATTAAAAGCAAATGTATGTATTGCCTTACTTATGTAACTGTAACCCCCATGCTCATCACCTTTTCAATATTTTTTAAAATAAAATAAAAAGTAATGAAACATAAAAAAGACACCTGTGAGGGAAAGTGTCCAGCATCACGTAGAAGGATGTGAATTGTGAACCAGCTCCAGGTGCTGTCAGGAGAGTTAGATCCATGTGAGAGCTCAGACGTGGTCTTGGGTGAACATTGGTTAGAATGGGAACCCATATATTACCTCTAGTCCTGTGTGCAGCTGCTTCATCTGCAGAAGTGGCCAATGATGAGGGTGGCTGGTGACTACAGAACAGGTCTGTCTATATTTTCATGTGATTCATTCCTCACACATGGCAGATGCTCACTGGTACATTCTAACGTGAAGGACAGCAACCCTCACAATGACTAACCACCTCTTGTTTTGGCTCTATACCTGCTTTTCCCTCATGGGCCTCTGACCAATCTGCAGAGCCTCTGCTCCTGCTTAGTAATCCACACACCTACCACCCTCTGTGTAGGCTAGTGGATGGTAGATGCACTACCCTACTCGCTGCCCCATGGGGTTCCTCACCTATCTTTCAGGGCCAAGGTGAGCAGTCCCATGGTGCCTTGCATTTTATTTTAATCTGGTCCATTCACGAACTAATCTTGACCTTTCCTTTTTGTCTTAGATGGTCATAAGTGACAGGAAGTGACTTAAACTGCAAGTACTCACCTTCCCCCAACAGCCGTATCTTAGAACTGTTCTTGCTGCAGAGCCTGCAGAATCATCTCCCCTCTCCTTCCCCTTGAACAAATGCACCAGCAGTCCTGGAAGAGAGCCTGAGACCAAGGCCACATCTGATGCTGATGCTCCTGGTGAATGCACAGGCTATTAAAACCTTGAAACTCCTCATTCAAAACAACATTGCTCCATTGTGTATATAACTTGATCCATTCATCTACTGAGTTGCTCTGAATTGATTCCATACCTTAGCTATGGTAAAAAAAAATGCTGCAATGAACATAGTTGTGCTGATAGCTTTAGGATGGTCTTGTTTGTGGTCATTTGGGTAAATGCCCAAGAGTGGGATTGCTGGAACATAGGAGAGCTCTATGTTTAGTCTTTTGAGAGACTTCCACACTGACTTCCAGAGTGGTTGAACCAGCTTACAATCCCACCAGCAGTGTAATAGAGTTTCCTTTGGGCCATATCCTTACCAACATCTATTATTATTTGTTTTCTTGATAATAACCATTCTAACTGGGGTGAGGTGGAATCTCAAAGTAGTTTAGATTTGCATTACTGTTATGGTCAGAGATGTTGAACATTTGTTCATGTGTCTATTAGCTATTCCCCTCATTTATAATAATAAGTATATGCCTAGGATAGTTCTAGCAGAGTTTCATAATAGCCCAATGGCCATGTACATATGACCACATAAAATGATGCTAATCGAAATGATCTCCACGATATGGAAACAAGAGGATTTTTTTGTGGTTGTTTCGTTTTTCTTTCTTTTTTAAGTGTCCTATTTACAGTTATTACTTTTGTCTTTCTTTTTTTTTCTCCTCTGGTTTATCCCCTATATCCTCTGTTTCTGATTTTGGTAACCTTTGTCTTATATATAAGTTTATCTGAGTTGGGGAATCGAAGGAAAGCCGGAGAAAACAAGGGAGGGGGAAACTGCCAGTAAAGAAATTACTCATTACCTGACTTATGTGACTGTAACCTCTCTGTACATCACCTTTACAATAAAATTAAATTTAAGTTAAAGATAACATTGTTCACCCACCCTGCCTCCATCTGCCTCCCCTGACTGCACTCTTTCTGCCTAATATTTAAAGAGCCGTAGTTGTAAGGGCGGAGGAGGGTTGTGCCATCTTCTGTCAGCCATTCTTTTTTTTTTTTTTTTTTTTTTTGTGCTGTCCCTCAGTTCTTCAGCTCAAGGCAAGCGCTCTACTGCTTGAGCCACAGCACCACTTCTGGTTTTCCAGTGGTTTATGGAGATAAGAGTCTCACAGACTTTCCTGCCCAGGCTGGCTTTGAACTGTGATCCTCAAATCTCAGCCTCCTGAGTAGCTAGGATTACAGGCGTGAGCTACCAGTGCCCAGCATGTCAGCCATTCTTAAGGAGACTTGGTCACCCTTCCCAGGCTTCACTCCTGAATAAAGCCTGTTGGTCTGTTGAGTTCACCTTCTGCCCTTTATTCTGATAACCTCATGATTCAGTTTCCTTACAATAAAGACCCCTTTCTGATGAAGATGCTCTAGTTATAAGTGAGTGAGGGGCCGGCACCACCCCCCCCCAAAAAGGGCATACCAGTGAAATTCCAGATTGTGCCACAAACTGATTTTAGTACAAAAACCCCAGTGGGAAGTAGTTGAGTAAGGGATGGGGGAGAGATCAAGAAAAGAGGGAGAATAATGAGAGATGATTGCAAAGTGAGAATAATTGCCCTGGAAGCAGCATCTGGAACACATCTGGGGAAAGTGCAAGAAGGAACAAAGTCCTCCCATTGCCGTACTTCGTCCTCTGCTCTGGTTTTCCACCTTCTCTGCTTATTTCCAGACCCTCTGTCTCCTCATGTCCTGGAACTCTAATCGCTGAAATGTCCCAAGGCACAGTCCTCAGAATGCCTCCTTCCTCTCCCTCCTTGGTGAAGTCATCCAGTCTCCAGACTCAACGTATCTTTTCCCTATTTGTAAGTCCCACCTTTACATGCCCTCCTCAAAATTCCCCTGTCCGTCCCTCCTCACGCACATACCCATCTCATACTCTGATGCCTAGATCTAGATGACCAATGGACTTCCCACAATTAAGCTCTCCACAATTAATCTACTATACTTTGTCTACATCACAGTACATGGCAACTTTTGTATCCAGTTATTCAGGCCAAAATGGAGAACTATCTTCAACTCCTCTTCCTCCCAGGCCTACCTCTGATCTACAAGCAAATCCTGCCAGTCATATAGTCAAGGCATGTCTAGAATCCAGCCATGTCTCGGCACTTCTGAAGCAACCACTCAAGCCACCATCTACTCTCAGGTCTGAATGGGCTTCTTTGTCTTTGTTTTTGTCCCTCTGTCTCTTCTCCACACAGAAACCAGTGGGAAGTGTCATTTCTCTTGAGCACTCCATTGGCTCCAGGCTTATGGTAGAAAAACTATTACCTGGGTTGACAATGCTAGGCCCAACCTGGCCTCTTTGTTCCTGAGCACAGTACTTGGCATTTCCTGGGATGTTCTTCCTTATCAAGGTTTCCTTCCTTATCAATTTTGGGTCTTTATACAATTGTCACCTTTCTAGAAAGGCCCGATAGCAGGCCTTTTTATTTGATTTTTTTTTTTTTTTTTTTTTTTTTTTTTTTTTGGTCATGAGGCCTGAACTCTGGGCCTGAGCACTGTCCCTCAGCTCTTCAGCTCAATGCTAATGCTCTACCACTTGAGCCAAAGCACCACTTCCAGCTTTTTCTGCCTATGTGGTGCCGAAGAATCAAACCCAGGGCCTCATCCATACAAGGCAAGCACTCTACCACTGAGCCACCTTCCCAGCACTTTATTTGATTTTTATAAATTAGAAATTATGTGGTTGCTGGTGGTTCACACCTATAATCCTACCTACTGAGATCTGAGTCAAAGCCGGTGGGTAGAGAAGTCCTGCCAATCTTATCTCCAATAAATTACGAAAACAAAAACAATGGAGCTGTGGCTCAAGTGATAGAGTACTAACCTTGAGTAAAAAGAAGGTCAGGGTCAGCGTGCAAGCCTTGAGTTCAAATCCCAGGATTAGCACCAAAAATAATAATAATAACAATTGATTCAAAATTCTTAAATTACCTTACTTATTCTCCCCAACAGTGGATTGAGTGGTAATTCTCCAGAAAGATCTGTATCTCAACCCCAGCAATCTGTAATTATGCTCTTTTTTTTTTGGAAAGAGTCTTGAAAGACTTTATTAAGTTATGGACCTAGAAATGTGATCATCTCAGCTGTTATAGTCAATATCTGGAGTGCCCCCCAAAGGCCCATATGTTAAAGGTTCGTTCCCAACTTGTGCTATTGGGCATTTACAGAAACTTCAAGAGGTGGAACCTAGTGCTGAGGTCTTTTGGCCATTGCAGGTGTTCCCTGGCAAAAGACTATGGGACTTCATTCTCTTCCTTTTACTCCCTTCCACTCTCTATAGTGAGCTCCCTCCATGGTGCACTGCCTCACGATTGGCTTAAACAGTGTAATAATCCTTCACGACCTTTCCAGGGAACCATGCGGAGACAAGCAGGCACAGGAGAAAGATTATTATAAGGTTTATTAGAGGGCCATATCTCCCGAGAGAGGGAGCACTGCCCTCTCTCCAAGTGGCAGGTAGGGTCTGGGGCTGGTACTGAGGTAGGTGCATGCAGGTGGGTCTGGGTGGAGAGAGGGAGTGGCCAGATGCATGGCCGGAAGTCTAGGGCAGGGAGGAGCTTAGGTCTGGGTGAAGCTGAGGACCAGAGGTGGGGATAATACCAACAAACAGGACTGATCAATCATGAAGCAAAATTTCTGAAACTGTGAACCTCTTACTTCATAAGTTGATTGTCTCAGTATTTATTAGACTGACTGCAAGCCAGATAACACCATGGCTTCCCTAAGTTGGCCCTAAACTCAATGGCAAATATCCTTATGAGAAATGTAAGATCGCCCAGTGCTAGTAGGTCACATCTTGCCATCCTAGCTACAAGAGGCTGAGATCTGAGGATCCTGATTCAAGCCAACGAGCCTGGGTATGAGATACTTCTATTTCCAATTTATTCCAATTATTCCAGCAAAATGCTGGATGAGAGGTGTGGTTCAAGTGGTAGAATGACAGCCATAAGCAAAAGATCCAAGTTGAAAGTGGAGGCCCTAACCATAAAGGGAAAATCAAAACAACTCTGAGATTCCATCTCACCACAGTTAGATTGACCAACATTGTGAATTCAGACAACAAATGTTGCCAGTGATGTGGAAAAAAGGAACCCTATAACATTATTGGTAGGAATTTAAACTAGTACAACCACTCTGGACAGCAGTCTGGAGGATCCTCAAAGAAAACTAAACAACCCAGCCATACCACTCCTGAGCATCTACCCTAAACATCACAGGCCAGGATATGTATGATAAGAACACCTGCATATCTATGTTCATTGCTGCACTATTCACAATAGTCAAGCTTGGAAACAGCCCAGATGCCCCAGAATCAATGAATGGTACCTCTACATAATGGAATTTTACACACACATTAGTAAGAATAAAATTACATGATTTGCAGAGAAATGGATGGAACTAAAACAAATCATGTTAAGTGAGGTAAGAAAAGCTCAGAGAGACAAACTGCATGCTTTCTCTAATATGCAGAAATTAGATCTAAAACATTGGGATTTGATCAATTATACGGGATTCTAGACACACACAGTGAGACCAAAAGAAGATATTCTTGGGAGAGAAATACAAAAGTACAATGCCTATGTGCCTATATATATATATATATATATATATATATATATATATATATAGGCCTATGTATATATATAGGCCTATATATACATATATTCATTCACATATATCATTCATTTCATTCATTCATATGTATATATGAATGAATTCCAAAATATGGAAACTAGAGCGATTTTTTTATTTTTTTAAATTTTGTCATGCTTCTCTTCTTTATGTATGGTATATTCACATGTAAATCTTCGGGAGGGTGGGAGGAAAGAACAGAACTAGAGGGAAATGGTGATAAAATGCAACAGTGGAGTGAACTGGACACTGATGAAAGTGAATTATACAACTCATAGGTGGAGGGGGGCAATATACTATGGGAAAGGAAATGTACTCATTAGCTGACTAATGTAATTGTAATCCCTCTGTACGTCACCTTTACAATAACAATCAAGTAAATAAGAAGGAAAAGTAAAAGAAAACTGAGCTCAAGCCCAGTGCTGGGAGAGAGAAGGGGAAGAGAAGATACAGGAGGAGGTGGTGGAAGAGATCCAGAAGAGAGGCATATAAAGATGGCCATAGAAAGATTCATCTCTAGCCAGGCGCCAGTGGCTCATGTCTATAATCCTAGCTACTCAGGAGGCTGAGATCTCAGAATCATGGTTCAAAGCCAGCGCTGGCAGGAAAGTCCATGAGACTTATCTCCAATAAACCGCTAGAAAACCGGAAGTGGCACTGTGGCTCAAGAGATAGAGCGCTCACCTTGAGCTGAAGAGCGCAAGGAAGAAAGAAAGATTCATCTCTATCTAATACAGAATTTATTTGTTTATTGGATTTTTTTTCATTACTAAGTTATAAACCAAAGAAAGCAGAGACTTTTTTTTTGTTCACTAACACACTCCCAGAATCTAGAATAGGTCTGGTACATAATAAATGTTCAATAAGTACTCACTAGTTAAGAAAACAATAGAAGAATCAACCAGCAAGTGCCAGGAGCTCCACATATTATGTGAGTAGATAGGAGAATGATGGGTCTGTTGCTAACAGGAAGGACAGAAAGCACAGCCAGGGTTGAGGAGATACAACCACATTGATTCAAGCTTGTTCGGTTTGATGTGAGTTAGCAAGCAGAAATGTGCTTTCTCTAATTTCAAATTTACTTGCCCAGCCAGCTCCAAAATATTTTTAAGTCTTCCAAGTCTAAGTCTTTTGGAAGACTTACACTACTGCTCTGATAACACAGTGAAACATAATAAGACACAGAAAAAAGACAAAAATGGAAGATGCAGAGCTGATGCTTTGGGGCAAAATGTCAATGCAAAGACACAAGGATAAGCAATTCAATTTCACATGTAACCTCTTTGAAATCCTATTTCAGTCTGTCTTTCTTGTACTGGGCATTTTATTATAGAAATTCTAAATTGATTTGTTCATTGATGGATTGATTCTACTTCCAATGCTTACCCCTCTTCATATGCAGCCCTGAGGCAATGCTGACAAGCAAGACTGAAGGATCAGAGAAAGCACTCAGTCAAGAAAACCTCTGCAGATGCACAGAAGATGAAACAGAGCTTTTACCAGTGCTGATCTTGGAGCACATCCCTCCCTAAGCACTTGCCCAGAGTCAGGCCCTGTGGGAAGATGGAGGATCTGAGGAACCAGCAGACATGTGAGGACACGCAGAGTAGCAAGTGATGTTAGTACGTTTGTCCTTCTCTCCATACTCCAGGGCCAAAATCCAAAGATGCTCAAATCCCTTATGTAAAGTGACATAGTATTTGCATGCAAGCCAACTGCATCTTCTTGTGCCCTTTAAATTATCTCTAGGATCATTTGTGAAACCTAACACAATGTAAATATTGTTATGTTCTACCATTTAGAGAATAATGACAAGGAAAAAAATCGTCTATATATCTTCAACACAGATGGATTTATTTCAATACTTTGACCCAACATATGTTGGATCCACAGATGCAGAATCTGTAAGTATGGAAGTTGACTCTATATTATTCAAGCCCTAGTCCCCTCCACCCCTTCTTACTCCCTAGTCAGTGAGGTACTTCAACCAGTGAGGATGTGTTTCAAAGCAGCCTCCATCATTTTTGAAAACCTACCCTGGTTTGTTAGAGTAGTTCCTAGGTCTTAAAAGTGGAATAAACTTCACCTTCCTGCTTTTCTTTTTTCATATGATTTTTTTTGGGGGGGTCCGGTCATGGGACCTGAACTCTTGGCTTGGGTGCTGTCCCTCAGCTCTTCATCTCAAGGCTAGCACTCTACCACTTGAGCCACAGCGCCACTTCTGGCTTTTTTTTTTTCTGCTTATGTGGTGCTGAGGAATCGAACCCAGGGCCTTAAGCATGCAAGGCAAGCACTCTACCACTGAGCCAACTTCCCAGCCCCTCCTATGATTTTTATTGTAAAAATACTGTACACCTCTTTCCCAGCTCTTTCCCAGCTCCCTCTCTTTCCCAGCTCTTTCTTTCCTAGCTCTCTTTCCCAGCTCTCTTTCCCAGCTCTCTCCCAGCTCTTTCCCACCTCTTTCCCAGGTCTCTTTCCCAGCTTTTTCCCAGATCTTTCTCAGGCCTTTCCCAGTCTTTCCCTGTGGAGGGCCAACATGGCCTGGTGCCAGCCAGAACAATGAATACCTGAATACCACATGCATGGTGTTGTTCTTACTTGGCTACCTCTTTTTAGAAACCTAACATAAATGGTGCTGTTCTTACTCAGTAACCTCTTTTTAAAAACCTAACGTTAATGGTGTCATGACTCGGATAAAGGGCTTAAAGTCAGGATAGGTGGGATTCCTCTGGTTTTTTTTCCTCTTTTTTCTTTTTTTGTTTGTTCTTCCCTTTTTGCTCTGAGGAATACGCACAGTTCTGACAGCTTTTTGCAAACCTGTCTGCCTGATGTGGGCACAGCACATTGATACCATTGCTGGCTTTCACATCCATGTCCACACCACTTCTCTACTCTGGTGAGTGAAACTACTCTCTACGGTTCTCTGTTGCTCAGTCTCTGTCCAGACGTGGCGCCATGCCAGAGAGCTCCTACAGCCTTTAGCTGAAAGGCTGGTCACCTCCGAAGCCGAGGATGCTTGGTTTTGGGGGCTTGGCCATTTCTCTCTAGAGGGCTCTGGGGGAAGTCAGGACACCACTTCTGCCTGGTCAGCTTTCCTTCACTCACCAGACTGACTCTCCTACTCATTTAATGGGGTGCTGCAAGTCACATCCAAGCGGTGAAACCCCTTTGAAATGCCTCCTGTGCTCCCTGGAAAGTCAGAGCACCTCATTTTTATGCCATTCTCAGATGTAGACAGTTTTTGCCACTGCAATGGTAAATGATCAGAAGTCTGTTTACTTTCAGGCTCTCTTTGCTCTCTCTCTCTCTGCCATTCATGTCCAACTTTCCCTATCTCTCCCTTTCTCTTTTCTACATTTTGGCTTGTGTCCTGAAGAGTACAACACAGGCTGGGTCCTGGGGACCCCCCTCTAGGTTCCCTCTCAAAGGCTAGCCAATGTAGGCTTGATCTATTTGTTCAGGGTTTCTTTGCATTTTTTCAGAAATTCACCATCTTGAATTCGCCATCTTGGTTACATGGTGGGTTAAGGGTTTGGCCCCATCTGACCCTTAACCTTCCACTAAGTTTACTACTCCATCCATCTATTCTAAGGTGCCTTGATAACAAGTTGTTCTTTTCACAGGCACTGGTAAATGAGGCCCAACCATCTGATGTGCTTTGTTAGCAAAGATGTTTAAACAAATTGTTGTCAAAATTTTAGGTTTTGAGTTTTGCCTTTTTTTGTTTTGTGTTGTGTATTCTACTATTGACTATGTGGTTCTAAAATACTGGGCATATCTGTGCTAAAATTCTCATCACATCTGAGGAGTTTTGTCATTGCAGAATATTTGTTGGTCAATTCTTGATAAGAACCAGGTAAATTCTACTTATTCTACTTGATCTCCTTGTTGCTTTAATTGGAAATAATAAAGGCCTTTTGTGGCAAAGATTGCAGTTCAAAGCCAGCCCAGGCTGAAAAATCCCTAAGACTGCATCTCCCAACTAACCTGCAAAGAGCCAGGCTGAAAGCATGGCTCAAGACTTTTATCTCTAACCAGCAAACACTGCAAGTGGTACTATAACTCAAAGTGGTAGAGTGCTAGCCTTCAGCAGAAGTGCTCAGGGATAGTGCCCAGGCCTTGAGTTCAAACCTCCTTGAATACCAACGGGGACAAGCCATCCCAGAAAAAAGCACCTAGACTCAGCCAGTCTGGGGAACAAGGGAACATGGAGAAGAGTAAGAGGAGATGATGTGACATCAACAACTTTGTGCCTGCCCTTTCAAAATTAACCAGAACCGGGAGGTCAGTAGAAATAAGAAGCCTGCCCATACCAATGTATATACCTGTCTACCTATTAACTGAACAGGAATTTATATTCTTGCCTTTGTCACCTGACTTCTCTACTTAGTCACCAGATGTCAGAAGTAGCTAGGGACATTTCTACCAACATTTTCAGCCCCAAGTCCTACCTCTTGCCATTTATTTGTTTTCTAGTATTTTTTTCTCAGTCCCTCAATGCCTCATGAGACTTCTCCAGACTTCATCTAAGGACTCACGCCACCAAGGGACAGCTGCTGCTCGCTGCCTTTTCTGGGAGGGGACCAAATTCCAACCTTTTACCCCTATTGTCAATGCCCCTTGTCAGCAGGAAGTAGCCAGAGAGAATCCACGCCCCATTTCATGATTATTAAAAGGTTGGAATGTATGGTCCGCTCCTGGATGGAGAGCAGACTCCACCCTCTTCGCAGCAAAGTCTCCACCCAGTACCTGCGTTACCTAGGCAACTGGCACACCTGGAAGAGGTCACATCTGCATCCGCTGAGGTCACATCTGAATTTGATATGGCCACACCTTTCTCCGCCCATACCCTAGATAAGGCCTAGCTCAGGCCCAGTTGCTCTCTTTTCTAGCTCTTTTCTAGCTCTTTTCCAGCTCTCTCTCTTTCCCAGCTCTCTCTCTTTCCCAGCTCTCTTTCCCAGGCCTTTCCCAGCCACGTGGAGGGCGAACATGGCCTGGTACCAGCCAGAACAATGAATAAACCTACCCCTTACCTGAAAAAAAAAAAAAAACTGTACAGAGTGATTACAGTTACATGAGTAAGGTAATGAGTACATTTTTTATCTAGCATTGTTGCCTCCTTTGTTTTTCTCCTACCATCCCTTCCTTCCCCACCTCCCCAACTAGTACTCCTCCCCCCACAGCGAAGTTGTAAAGTTTGTTTTCAACATAGTGTCTTGTACATCTCATTGTTACAATGGGCCAACCTGTATCCCTATTTAAGCATTTTGCTTTTTCCCTTCCCCTCCCTAAATTAGAAAAATGTTTATACAAGATACCAGGCACTGGAATCCAATACAGTGAAAACAGGGGTTATACCATCAGAAAGAAGACATTGCCCCATTTGTTAGGAAATGGAAAGACTTTGAAAAAATTACATTAAGTTAAGTAAGCCAGGCCCAAAGAAACATAGGTCCCATGGTTTCCCTTATTTGCAATAACTAGTATAAGATGAGGACAAGCAGAAAAGGTCAAAAGCTATGTACATATGAACATATAAGATGATGTTAAGCGAAATGAACCCTAAGATAGGGACACAAATGGTTTTTTCTTTCTTGCTGTTGTTTTTCATGTTCTTATAAAGTACTATGTGCTTTTTTTTTACCTTTCTGATTTTCTGTTTGAAAGTTTCATGACTTCTTACAGTGGATATGAAGTGCCATTGGACAACGAATGTTGAAGTCCTTTGCTTTGTTTATTTCAGGTGAATTTTTTTAGTGCTTCACTAGTGAAATCACAAAAGCCAAAGTCTGGATGTTAAAATCTGGTTATTAGCAGAGAAGGGTTGGGTGGTCATACAAGAAGCTAGACTCAGCTCACCTATTCTGGTTGGTGGACAGAAGCAGGCAGTGGCACCAGGCAGCTTCCAACTGAGTTCCCATATATTTTTTAAAATATTTTTTATAAAGATATTATAGAGAAGGGTTACAGTCACATGAGTAAGGTAATGAGTACATTTCCTATGGACCATTGTTATCCTCTTTCCCATGTATCTTTTAATATATCAAAGCTGCAAAAAAAAATCCTTATAAAATCTAAGAAAAAAGCCTGACAATGGTGGCTCACACCTATAATCCTAGCTACTCAGGAGGCTGAGATGTGAGGATCACAATTCAAAGCCAGCCAGGACAGGAAAGTCCATGAGACTATTATCTCCAATAAACCACCAGAAAATTGGAAGTGGCGCAGTGGCTCAAGCGGTAGAGTGCTCGCCTTGAGCTGAAGAGTTCAGGGACAGCACCTAGGCCCAGAGTTCAAGCTCCTAAGAAAATGCTATCATCAACACATTTGTTTTTTTTTGTTTTTTTGTTTTTTGTTTTTGGTCGGTCAAGGGGTGTGAGCCACCGGCGCCCGGCTGGTACTTTTTTTTTTGGGGGGGGGTCCAGTCGTGGGGCCTGAACTCTGGGCCTGAGTGCTGTCCCTCAGCTCTTCAGCTCAAGGCTAGCACTCTACTACTTGAGCCACAGTGCCACTTCCGGCGTTTTTCTTTTTGCTTAAGTGGTGCTGAGGAATGGAACCCAGGGCCTCAGGCATGCAAGGCAAGCTCTCTACCACTGAGCCAACTTCCCAGCCCTGGTACTTGTTTTTGTCATGAAGTACTAAGATAAATAACATATTTCCCTGAAATATCTGGTGTAAACTTTTATATCTCAGCCTGTTGATGTATAATCAAACCAGTACTCATGGCTTTTAACTTTTGAGTTCATTTTAATCCTAAATTAAAAGAAATTGAAAAGTATGGATTGCTCTTAACTATTGTATTTATCCAGTATGACTGTTAAATTGCCCTTTGGATATTTCATGTGGCTCTAATACCATTACAGTTATTAACATTGCCTTTCTGGCTAGAGTATTTTCCTTTCAATAGAATGCCAGGACCTGTCACAGAGGAGGAGTGACTTGTGAAAGTCTCAAAGTGCATGCTCACGTTCCATCTATGAAGTGGTACATTATTTGCATATAAACTCATTGAAGTACCCCATGTAATTTAATCAACCAGAATACAACTGTTCCTACCCAGGCAAAGGCAAGATGTCCTTCTTTATAATGCATGTAGCATGCACGTACGTAGCCAGTCAGGGTAGAAAACAAGACCTCCTTGTATGTGTGTGTGTGTGTGTGTGTGTGTGTGTGTGTGTGTGTGTGTGTGTGTGTGTGTGTGTGTGTGTGTGTGTGTGTATTATATACTTTATTTTGGATGATGATATATTTATATTGAATATAACTACTCAGACTACATTTTAAAACATTAAACAGATTGTAATTATACTATTATATACATTCTCTGTATAAACAAGTTAGATTCTGCAGGATTTTCTTCTAATAAATATCATGTGTTAACTCACTGGAAAGTAAGACAGTGAATTAGCAACAATCTGTTAACTGAACAGAGGTTGTATACAAGGCCTTGAGAGAGGTTTCCTCAGAACTCTAATCCTAGTAGCAATCAGGACCCAGGAAGCTAGAATTTTTTTCCTCCTAAGAATTTGCTAAATGACACTAATTCACACAGTGGTGCTAATGGGTGACTGTAAATGTATTATTTCTTTAAGGACATCTGTATTGCTTACAATTAGTGCAATTCTAATGAAGTGGGTGACATTAATTTTGAACTACTGGTGAGACTCATACTTCAGGGAATGTAAACAAGAGGGTTTTTTCTTTGTGGTCCTTGTTTACACTTTTTTTGTCTTGTTTGTTCACCTCTATGTCTTTGAGAGTGTAACATGGGGCACAGAAATGGAGGGGCAAAGGGTGAAAGGGTAAAATGCAGCAGTGGTGCTCACTAAACACTATGTAGACAATGAACGTGTGAGTGGGGACTGGAGGGGAAAACTGGGAGAGATCCAGGGAAGGGATGACATTGTCCTAAAAGAAATAGACTCATTACCTGACTTATGTAACTGTAACCTCTCTGTACATCACTTTTATGTTAACAATAATAAGTAAAAAGTAAAAGAAAAGAATAGATTCATGATACATACAACTTGAGAGCTGGCTGGAGGATTTCCTAACAGGAGAATTTGTTTGGCCACCTTTAAGGTGGAAAATCACCAGCTCATCTGACAACCATGGAGTGTCTAAATTTCATTCCTGGTCAATTGGGAATTCGGAACACAGAAGGAAAATCATCTACAAGCAATTTCCAAATTAAAATCTTAAATCTGTGCCACTGGACAAGTTTCAAGTTTCCTTGAGCCCCTGTTTGTTCATTTGTAAAATGGAGATAATACTGGCCCGCACTTCACTAGCCTTTGGTGTAGTGATGTTAAGATCTTTAGCATAGAATGCCAAATACAGAGAGCACCCCATACATGGCAGTTATTAGAATTTCATTTTATGAGTTAAGATTAATTCATTCTAGAGTCAAAACATCTCCAAGTGAGGAAGGCCTGTCAGGGTCTCAGTCACGTCTGTGCAGGACTGCTTCCAAGAGACTCAACATTTGACATAAATCTTCCATCAGGACCAGAGCCAACAAAGGGGAGGAGGAGGGGAAGTGGTGTGAAGGCATCTTTGCCAAAAAATGAGCCAGGATGGGCGAAAATATAACCTGATTTGTCTAGCATGATTGGATTTCTGAGCCCAAAAGGGTTGCAAGTTATCCTCCTGAAACTGGATGAAAATTCTAACCTTGGGTGATACTTTCTGAAAGGCACTTTGCAAACAAGTCCTATCCCAAATCTCTTATACACCACAGCTGTGAAAATCCAGAGGTCGCCAATTAAGTATTCGAGATTTCTTTCCAACTCAACTAATAATTGAGAGGCTGCTTTGAAAGGCTCGCTGTGCATCACTTACGTCTGAGAGTAGCTCGGTGACACTCAGCTGGTGCCTGGCACTGGTAGAGATGATCACTGAAGCATGGAAGGTTACGCCAAGAATCACAACATTGCCACCTGCACTCTAGCTGGGAATGGCCAGCCTGCCAGGAAAAGTCAGTACCTGCCTCGTGTGCTCTTTTCCAATGCCAGAGTCTGAGGGACACCATTAGGTATCAGCTCCACCCATCTGCAACTCGACCTTGTTTCCTGTGTCATTGTCCGCTCTGAGCCTTGGTGGCTTCACTTGCCAAGGGCTGACAATCAGGAGCACCTGCTTTAATGAATCTCATTTTCATCAAGTGCTTTCATACCCTTGACAGAATACTGTGACCCAGTACAAAGAAAAAAAACATTATCATTACTGACCTTGGAGACAAAAGAGAGATATCTTTTCAGGCTATTTACAATTAAAAAGATGCAACCTAACATTTATAAAATGCTTGTCATCACATATACACGAAATAAAAATTATAAATGAACCAGGCCGTGGTGGCTCATGCCTGTAATCCTAACTACTCAGGAGACTGAGATCTGAAGATCATGGTTTGAAGTCAGTCGAACAGGAAAGTCTGTGAGACTCTTATCTCCAATTAATCACCGAAAAGCGAAAGTGAGACTTTGGTTCAAGTGGTAGGGCGCTAGCCATGAGCAAAATAGCTCAAGGACAACACCAAGGCCCTGAGTTCAAGCCCAAGGATTGGTATAAAAAATAAAATAAATGAAATAGATTATCAATGCACAGTTTTGAAATATTAATTTACTACTACTGCTTATTTCTTCTAAAGACAATGTGGCCTGTACAGAGTTGCTGTATGGATGGCCAGAGCTGGCTCCTGAGTCTCCGGTCACTACACAGGCCTCCCTTTGACCAACAGGCCTCTCATTGTAAGAGGCAGCTCTGTCTCTGCTGATGTCAAAAGCCCCATTCTATCCGGGGTGGGTTGTTCTCATGAAGGATGCTCTCACACACATTCTGCTGCGTATAGGGCCAGACGAAGCTCTGCAGATGGCACTGCCACCACCCCTGTCACCTTTGCCCATCACACAGACGGAACTCTTTCCAGATTTGTGCACAAAGCTCAATTCAGAGTTTGCCTGGGACCCATGCATGCTTGGCCCGCAGATGGGCAGAGAAGGGGAGAAAGGGATCCCAGTGTTTCTCCACAGTGGCCTGGGAAAGCTTGGGAATTCTTGGCTTCCTGACCAGCTTCAACTCTAGGCTGCAAAAAGCGTATCAGGAGGTTGCCAATGGTTGCATTCAGTCCACAAAACTGTGTCAGTGCAATCCTGTGAGGGAAGCCATCAATGCACAAAAGTCAGGAAATCCGCACCAGCCTTTCCCACAGCCCATGAGCCTTCCAGACACAGGTGACACTTGTCCCCAGGCTAGGCCCTGGACTGCAGCCTTGGCAGTCACAGAGCCATTGTGGAAGCCATCCCCAGGAACATTGGCCTCAAGAGATTCAGCCAAGGAAAAAAATGATCTCTGTATTCAGTACATTACCACTTACATTCTTTAAAATATTCAGCTCTTGAACGCCAAGAAATGAAAACAAAAGGATTTTTTTTACTATACTGTTTGAAGTTATTTCTTTTTTCTTTCTTTCTTTTTTCTTTGGATTTCCTCCCTGTTGGCACTGTTTTTTACTTCTGTACTACACTTTTCCTTGTATATACATTTATCTGATTTGGGGAAAAGAAAGGGGAATCACAGAAATGATGGGACAAAGGGTGAATCAATGTAACAGTGATGCTCACTAGACATTATGTTGGAAATGAACTTTACAATTTGGGGGGAGGGGAGTAGAGAGAGGAAGTAGAAGAAAAGGAAGGAGGAGGTAACACTGTTCAAAAAGAAATGTACTCATTATCTTACTTATGTAACTGTAACCCCTCTGTACATCTCCCTTACAATATTTTTTAAATCACCTTTTTAATGAAGTTGCATTTCTTGAAAAGTACAGAAATGGTGAGTGAGCAGCTTTAGTGAGTTTTCACAACATAAATGTATCTCTATAAAGAACAATCAAAAAACTGAACGTTGCCAGCCTCAAAATGAGCCCCTTCCCTGTCTTTAATATGATGATAATAGGTGACTAGAAAAATGTAATGAAAGAATATGGTATGAATACACTCTGAGATGCTAGAGGAGATTAGCAAATTGAAAAGTGTTTACTGGAACCAGGTGTGGTGGTGCACCCCTAAATCCCAGCACTACCTAGCAAGAGGAAGGAAGGAAGGAAGGAAGGAAGGAAGGAAGGAAGGAAGGAAGGAAGGAAGGAAGGAAGGAAGGAAGGAAGGGAGGAAGGGAGGGAGGGAGGGAGGGAGGGAGGGAGGGAGGGAGGGAGGGTGGGAGGGAGGGAGGGAGGGAAGGAAGGAAAGAGAAAGGAAAGAAAGAGTAAGAACAAATGAAAGAGAGAAAGAAAAGAAAAGGAAGAGAGGAGAAGAGAAAGAAAGGAAAGAAGGGAGGGAGGGAGGGAGGGAGAATGGTTTAGGGAGAAATGTGTCATTCCTAGTAATTCTGTGAAAGCTAAGTGATACAGACCACAGGGGGAGGAGAAGCAAGGGAAGGGAAGGGAGGGGACAGCTTTAGGGGACACACTGGATGCTGCGTCCTGCACAGCAGGATAAAGCTATGGGTGCTCTGGAAGTTTGCCCTTGCACTATCCAAAGGTAGGTGGCACCTGTATGCTGTTTTCCAGGCAGATACTCCTGGTAGAGGAAACAGACACCTTGAGACAACCACCAGGCAGGTCAGTCCTGGGCCACCAAGCCTCAGAATTTGAACATCTGGAGTCAGTCTTGGCCCACAACAATTTTGTAGACTTCTCAATGAAAGTAGATGAAGAGACAGACATGGTGACCCAGAGTTTCTTCTCCTTGTTCCTGATGGCATCTGAACAATTGTTCTCCAGTAGAATGGCCCTCAGTTCACGTACATACAGAGCTGATTCGAATCCAAGGCTCTGCCACCTCCACCTTGTTAATGATTAGCTGTCTTTGAATGTCACTGCAGGCCTGTGTGTGTGTGTGTGTGGGTGTGGGTGTGTGTGTGTGTCTGTGTGTGTCTGTGTGTGTGTCTGTGTGTGTGTCTGTGTCTGTGTGTCTGTGTCTGTGTCTGTGTGAAATGTTCCCTTCCTCCTCCTGCAGCAAATTCCTACACATTCCGCTAGTTCCAGGGTAAATGTCCACACTCCATGTAAGTTTCCTGGCTTAGTCCTTTATCACCGACCCCAATAACTGATCAAGGGCTCCTTTTATGGCTCTTACCATAATACAATATATTTCAATTGCCTTCCCTGATGCCCGTCCCCACTGAATAGACTGAGATTTCCCTCCTTCCATGTCAGCATTCTCTGAGCCTACAATAGAACCTGGCCCATGCTGAACAAATAAGGGAGGGAGGGAGAGGTTATTGGATGGATGGATGGATGGATGGATGGATGGATGGTGGACGGATACCTGAAAGTGCTTTCTAAAGTGCAAATTATTCTAATTCACCCATTCTATAACTGCCATAACTGTTAGTTGTCTGGAATTCAATCTTCCCTTCCCCCACCCCCAGATAATTCATTTTGTCCTCTACATTAACACCTAATTTTATGCCATTCCTACAATGAGTGCTGTACACCTTAACTAGGTATGAGGGTGCTTGCCACTTAACAGGCTGAGACATGGGAGGTTTCACATGATGAAAGTTTGGAAAGAAAGACCATTAAATGAATTGTTGGCCCTGGCTTAGATCTTGCACATGAACTGTTTTCTTTTTCTATAAAAGACTTAGATGAGAAACCATTGGAACAATCTGAATAAGAGCTGTAGGCCAGATACCCAGCATATCAATGTGAATTTTCTAATTTTGATCCTTTCGTGGTGGTTCCGTCTTTGAAAATACAGTTGAAGTACTGGGCTATAGAAGGGTCTGTACATGTGGCACGCATCAATGTCACCTCTGCTTGTCTCAGAAAGGGTAAGGTTGCATAGATCTGAGAGCAACATGGCCAACTGGGAAGCACTGGAGAATCCAAGTAAGGCAGCTGCCTAAAGGACAGCTTGGACTGTCCCTTTACCACAGGTCCTGGATACTGAGCAGGTCCATTAATACCTCTGCTTCCCTGCTTCATCTTCAGATGAGGAAGTCAATGCTTAGTTCTTATCTAGATCTAATCCTTTCAAGGTCTTACTCCATGTCAAGTTGCTAGGAGACTCAGGCACAGAGAGTGAAGCAATTTACTCAAGGTTTCACAGCAGAATGAAGACCAAAAATGAACCACTCTATGTGTCATTCCTAGCACTTCCATGACAGCTAAGTGACACCTACCAAATCTATAGACAGCTTTGCTGTTTGGGCCATGGAATTTGCTCAGTAGCATTATTTGATAGGTAGGTAGGCGGGTGAGTAGGTAGGTAGGTAGGTAGAGATAGAGAGATAGATAGATAGATAGACAGATAGATAGATAGATAGATAGATAGATAGATAGATAGATAGATAGATAGATAGATAGATAGATAGATAGATAGATAGATATTGTATGAAGGGGTTGCCATTCAACAAAGCAATTTATGACTCAGTGAATCTTGATCAATATCACCTTTCAACATTCTCATCCATACCTCCTAAACCACCCTTCCTTCAATTTTCTTAATTCTGTACAAAGTTGTGTTATCTTTTTGATGTAATATTTTATTGTCTTTAAGTAGTTATACAAGGGAGTTACCATTCAACAAAGCAGTTCACGAATACAGTGAATCTTGATCAATGTCACCCCTTTCAACATTCTCACTCATCCCTTCCAAATCCTCACCTTTTTTAAATCTTTGTATGATCTATATTGAATTTTGACTGTATTTCCCCCTTCCCTTGTCTTCATTCATCTACCCTCCTCCCCTGACTCCAACCCAACACTTTCAAGCACCTGGTTCCTGATGTTTATTTGGTTGAACGCTAATGTTGCACCTCCATGGTCAAGGCACTGAGCTGCTTATCTGCGCTAGTTTCGTCCATCCTCAGTGCTAAGGCTCTCACTAAAGCTCTTATGGGATTTCATCAACTCATCTATTGCATAAGCTAAACACCAGGGATCTCAGGGAAGAGCTTTAAAACAGAAATAAGCAGGGATTTTAAAACTTGGTTAGGAGTTTCATTAAGGTGTGGGACTGTAGCTCAGTGGTGAAGTGCTTGCCTAGATTGGGCATGGCCCTGGGTTCTGTCCTCAGCACAAAAGGAAAAAAAAAAAAGAAAAGATTCCTGTAGACTTGGACTCAGGTCATTTTTCATACTATTTGGGCTCCACAGAATGACACAGAAAGATTTCCATTCAGTCATGACTGTAATGTACACATATTAACCATGTGGTTGGACCTTTTTCTAAGAATTGTGCTAATACATCTTGTCCAGTAAAAAGTAAACAAACCACCACTGGTACTGTTCAAAGAAGTCACTCTTATGTAATTTATGCTGACTTTTTCCAGAACAGATGTTGATGGTGCGGACTTTCCTGGTGTTGATTCTGAGCGGATGGCTGTCTGGCCAGACTCCTCCCAAAGTCAAGGCAAGGAGAGATCATTTTCTAGAACTGCTGTAAGAAAGTACCACAGATCCTTCTTGGAGTCTCGGAGGCTATAGAAGTCTGATGAAGATACAGGTTCTTCTGAGACTTCTCTTGGGCTTGATGGCTGCAGACTGTCTTTCCTGTGTAGTTGGTTCTTAGTCTCCTCTCCTTATAAGGACAGTGGTCATTGAGTTAGGGCTTATCCTAACTGCATTTTAACTTAATTGCCTCATTAAAGACCCTATCTCCAAATATAATTCCATTCTGTAGAACCCATGTTTAGGACATCAAGATATGACATCAAGATACGAATTTGGGGGGAGAACACAACTCTACAGAAATAGAGACAAGCCACTTTCAGCTCTAGGCATGAGTAGTTCTTGGGAACTCACCGAATGTAAAATACTGTGTCTAGCCTTCTGATGTTGCCTCTCTCCCTGGAAACAAATTAATCCATGAGAGGGTTCATTCTAGCAAAGTTTCTAGAATCATCTCTGGCAAATTCAATTTCAAAAATTCCCTTTCGAACTTGGCTCATCACCCCCCCCGAGACATCCCCACACAGACAACCCTGTACTATCATCATCAGTGTAACTCTGTGTACCCAGAAATACAAGTCACTTCATGCATAATGTGTTGGCATGATTGCTAAATTCAACACCCAGCCAATATGGCTAAGCAACTTGGAAATAATCCATCCCCTTAATAGCTGATATAATTTTAGTACTTTATTTACTATAAACATTGAATTTTGCCTTCAGGCCTCATAAAAGAACAGCATTGACAACTTCCAGAAACATATTTGAAATGGCTAACAGGGTATGCAGCTGATGAAGCGTTCCCAGTGAGCCATGGCCAGAATGAGAAACTGGAGAGAGGAAAACACTAACCCAAGATTAAAGCTGTGCTGCCACTCCCAGATCTCCCTGCCTTACTCCTGACTTCTGGCTGAAGAGTAGAGGTCTGCAGCCTGAAGTTGCTGCTGGTTTTTAGAAAACTTTATTCTAGCTCTCTTTCCAGGTCAGTGAAATAGAAATTGAAAAAAAACACAACTGTGTCCTCTCTACACTGAACTAAAAGGGGGAAAGTCAGTTAGAAGGCTAAAACTAAATATTGGTAAAGAGTCAGAATAAACTAAATAAATACTATTTTAAGAATCTAATTTGTCAAAGTCAATTAACCCGTTGAATCTATTGTTCTGATTCTGGTACTGTGTACTGGTTTATGTTTGTTCCTGATAAAGTTGGATTGGTTCCCAATAGTAAAATGTTTGCTGCCAACACCTTGAGAAGATTTAGATCTAGATTTTTATTGCCCTTAATCTGTCCTTGCTGATGCTTTGAAGCTCTAAACTTCCATAAGATGTAACAGACCATGACCAGGCCACATAGGATGCTATGCTTTTACATATGACACTCAATAGTGTTACAAAAACATATGGCCACCAGAGGGCAACAGAGACCAGACGCTGTGGTGTGTTTCCTCAAGTCTCAAGGTGCTTCCTTCCCTCAGAGGAAAACCTCTTGATAACAGAAATCTGAAAGAACCCAGGAGTAAATGCCCAGAGCTCCCTGGTAGCAAAACTTTGCCTATCCTGTGTGGTGCTGGGCAAGGACTCAAAGCTGCTAGTGTTGAGGGTGGTCCCAAGTGATGTGTGTAGGGAAGGACCCCAGATAAGGGCATCACTGAACAATTCATGGGCATTAGAAGTGACCAAGTTTGTGAAGTGAACACAGTTTCCAAGGTCCCAGGCTCTTTCTGAAATCTGGGGAGCAGGAAACAAGCACCCTGAAGGAGGAGCAGATTCTGGAAGAATATCTAGCCTGGCCAGAACAGAGTAGAAGGTAGATAAGCTTTAGGACAAGCTATTGGTAAAGAGCAAAGAGGACTGTGTTTGTATTTGAGTTGTATGTTTGGTGTGTAATCTTTTCTGTGTTACAGATGCAAGAAGGACATGCAAGAGGTCAGCAAGTGGTGTGGACTGCAGTCAGGATCAGACAAAATTTGTCTCACTGGTACCGTTTACTGTGAAACACACCAAGACCCCTACAGTAGATCCCCAGCACGGCATGCACAAGACCCCAACCTGCCAGGCTCACATCTGCAATCCTAACTATTCAAGAAGCTGAGATCTGAGAGTCATAATTTGAAGTCATCCGGAACAGAAAAGTGCATTACATTTTTATCTCCAATTAACTAGCCAAAAGAGGGAAGTAGAGCTATGGCTCAAGTGGTAGAGCTCTAGTCTTAAACAAAAACAGCTAAGGGACACACCTAGGCCTTGAGTTTACGCCCCAGTACCAGCATGAAAAAAAAAATCGTGGAACAAAGACACCATAGGACCTGGGAGAAAAAGTTGTATAATAAGGAAAACACCACCAGCCTAGCCCTCCATGAGACAGTCAAGTTCACAGCCCTCTTCCTGCATTGGGTAAGTGCCGTGATTGCTTTGTCCACCAAAGCTAGAAGACAAGCCAGCAGAGTGGAGAAGAGAAGCTTCGCAGGGTGACAGCCTCCATCCAGGGTGGCCCGGCGCTCTGTGCCTACCTCCCCTGCAGTTCCCACACATGGGTTTCCATTCATCTCTGTGATTGATGCCCCCACAGCCCGCCTGGAAACTCTGCCTGTGAGCTAATTATTATGGGGCCTGACCTGCGTCTGCTGGTCAGGAGTGGGTAAGGCGATCTCGTTAGGTGAGAGCTGGCTGCTCACAGGAGGGTAGCCTTTGATGCGAGCTGAGCAGAAAGTTTGGCCGAAACTCAACCTCTTAGCACAGATTACTCAAGAGGAGGAAAGCAGAATGCATTGTGGAAGTTTTCAAGAAGGAGACAAAGATGCCTGTGTTTTGTATTGCTCAGCTGCCTCGAGAAAATGTCCATTTGTTTTCTTTACACTCCTTTTACATTTTAAGTGGAATCTAGTGAATGTGTCTTTTCACGATTCCCAATTTCTCCATTCTCACTACACCTCATGTTGCCATCTTAATGAAGCATCATTTTTCCACAGGGTGTGGGAACAAAACCTATTTAATGACCCCTCAGAGCAAACACTGGGTTCTTCAAATACTTCCCTGAATTAAAACCCCCCCACCCCACAATCTACTTCCTTTTCAAAATGCCACTTTGCCAACTACTGCAAACCAATAAACAGGGCTTTCCTTTACCCTCAAGCCAGGGGCCCCTGTGGAGTCTGACAGCCTGTGGCATCCATGGGAAATCTCAGCTCTTGGCAGCACAGCCGCTCTGGGAGGGTGTGGTGGCACGGGCAGCGGTGCCCTGGGAGGATCAACAGCAGGTGCATGGCCTGCAGCACACGGGGTTAGTATGTGCAGAGGCCCCTCATGGCACAGATGAGGAAACAGTGGCCACAGAGGTGCTGCAAGAAGAATAGTGAGGGTGTAGAGTTTATCTGGGTGGGTTTTGTGTGTCCCATGCAAAGCACCTATTTCTGGGATCTTCCAAACTAGAATTTCTAGAGGCAGGGAAGGAAATTCACTTTTTAGCAACATCCCTCATGGTAGCTACCATGCAGGCTGACTCCAAGGAAGAACTTGTAGTAGAAGATTGAACAGTCTGGCATCAGAACCAAGTTCAAATCCCATCTCTGCTTTTTACTAGCTTTGTAACTGGCAAACCAATGTTTCTGAGATCCATTTCCTGGTCTGGCCCTAGGGAAGCGGTGGCGTCTATGTGATGCTGTAGTCACAATGGGCCTTGGAGCCCAACACAAGGCACCCCTCAATCTCATGTCACCATCATCTAGAGGCTGGCACTATCCAACACTGGATTTGAGTCTCAGAAATGCCAGAATTGTATGAGCGTGGGCTCCTCAGGGGACCCCCTCTGAACCTCAGCTTCCTTCTCTGTAAAAGGAAATGTTTCCTCTTCCCAGGAAGGTTCCAAAGGTTAAAGGGAATATCACATTCTAGTTGAGAAACAGAACCCTTCTAGGTCTTTCCAGAAGACAGAATTGAAAGCAGGTGTTAGGAAAAACCAAGCAGGCGAAAGTAAAGAAGACAGAGAACAGAACCGGCTTCAGTCATTGGTGCAGAGGGACTCCAAGTAGCATGGAGCAGCTGGAGAAACAAGGAGCACTGAGCCTGGGGGTTACATCTGTAGGGTGTGGAAGTTTGGGGTTTGTAGTGCCCTTGCTGTTGTAGCAGAAGGTCCTGTTTTGGATTTGTGAAGTCTTTGAAGTTCTGGCAGAAGGTCCTGTACCTTGAGAGGACAAAGTGGGGGAGGGGGGGAGAGGATCTGGAGGTAATGTCTTGCTGAGAATAGCTCAAGGATAGAGATTCTGATAAGATTCCTGGGGGAGGAGGGGCAGGGGAGGATTGCCAGGAAGGAGGGCGTGGTCAGTGGGCCATTGGAGTACCTTAGAGCTGTGAGAGCCAAGCAAATTCCTATCAGCAGGAATTTATGGAAAACCAAGTTGGCAAACAGAACAGAGACCACCTAGAGATTAGTTATTGGAAAGATAAAGGAAGGTAGTCATTTTACAGAACTCGGGATCAAGGTCATTCACTAGTAGGAGCTCAAGCCAGGTGTAAGGGGGCTCACACCTTACAAAGAATTAGTTGCTGCAGTGTGCCTCTCTCACACCAGTAGTTGTAGCCATTCAGGAGGCTGAGATCCAGAGTATCTCAGCTTGAAGGCAACCCAAGCAGGAGAGTCTGTGAGTTTCTGTCCCAAAATAACCAGGAAAAAAGTAGGGCTGTAAGTATGGCTCAAGTGGTAGTGTGATAGCCAAGCAAGCAAGCTGAGCAAGCCTGAGGCCTTGAGTTCAAACCCTAGTACTGACAAAAAGACAGCTGTTACTGGACAGAAAGTAGACAGAGAGGGAGAAAGGTCCTGGCATTTCCCTCTCCCTCCTCCCTGCCCCCCAGTAGTCTCTTGTCCTGCCATTGTCCTGACTAGCCCAGAGGAGGTGGAAGTCTAAAGACAGGGCCTGGGAACCTTAGCTTGTGGAGACACAGAGCAGATAGGGCAGAGGTTGGATCTTGGAGCAAATGGGTAAATTGCTAGCACACACACACACACACAGAAATACTCTTCCACTCTGTGCCTCTGGCACAGAGGAAACATTTTGTTAGTACTTCTCCTTGTAATTGTTAACAACATAATATAACTGTCCAAAACAGGCTCTTTGCAACAAAAGAGAGGCCAGGTATAAACAGAAAGTGTATGTTTGTGGAAGCCTGCCTTTCTTTAGCCACACACAAACATTCCATCTCCAGGGATCTCAGGGCTGAGGAATACTCAGCCCGAGGGCTGCAGATGACTGGATAGACACATATGGTTCTCATCCACAGCCTGTGGCCATCTGCCTGTATTGATCATTTACAGCAAGCCATGGATTATGTTATCAATGGCCTTTGATAGAAAAAAGGATCCCCCAGCCCTCTACGCTGTAAGAGGACCAATCCTGAAATCAACTCACAAATGTGCCAAGTGGCTTTCAGTTCTTCACCTATGAAAACATGAATAATGCACTAGTTCACAAAATGCTGGGGCAGACCGAGCTCATTCACACTTTGTACACTTTGTACACTTAAACATGCTAAGCAAATGCAGGCTTTGTTTGTATTCTTCAAACAAGACATTTTCCAGAAAATGAACAGCCAGGTTCACTATGATGTATGGTTTCAGTGTAATTCCCCTTTGTTCCAACCAGTTTTTCAAAATCATCATGTGGTTTGCAGCAGGCAGATGGAAACCCAATTTGAGCAAATAATGGTTAAGTTACTTAATTCAGTACTACCAAAGTAGTACTTCAGGCCAGAAGAGAACCCCTGAACTGATGTAATAATAATATATTATGTACAAAGAGAATTATTACATGTCTCCTCACACCTAGATTCTTGTCCAGTGTTTGCTTGTTTGTTTTCTCTTCTTTTCTTTTTTGACAATGCTGGAGTTTGACCTCGGGACTTGCACTGGCCAGGCAGTTGCTCTACCGCTCAACCAAGCCCCTGCCTACCAAGTTTTCTGTCTCCATTGATAAAGTTGTAATTGTTAACAACAAAATATAACCATCCAAAAAGGGATCTTTGCTACAAAAGAGATTCCAGGTACATAATAATATAGTAAGTACATACACATAACCAATAGTGCATATTATAAAATATATTGTTTGGCAATTTATTTGTATACTTTTTTTTTGCCTGTCCCGTTGTTTGAACTCAGAGCCTGAGCACTGTCTCTGAGCTTCTTTTGCTCACTCTACCACTTGAGCCACAGTGCCACTTCAGACTTTTTTCTGTTTATATGTTACTGAGGAATTGAAACCAGGGTTTCATGCATGCTAGGCAAGCACTCTAACACTGAGCCACATTCCCAGCACATTATCTGTATACTTTAGAAGCAGTGTTACCATATCATTTATTTTTTTAGAAGATAAAATTCCCAAATGCAACATTTGGTAAGTTTTATATGTTCCTGATTATGTAATTGGAATTCTAATCACAAAAGCATTATTGCTTTAAATGCACATTACTTATGAGCAATAAACTGCAGTTGATATTTTTACCATGAGAACTTATTCACATTTATAATTTTGGTTTCTTATTTATTTCTTTATGTTGTTCATTATTCCAAGTAATTGCATTGGGATATATTCTGAAATTGACTATCTTCATTTTAAAATCTTGCGTTTCTGCTGGGTGCCTGTGGTCCATGCCTATAATCCTAGCTATTCGGGAGGCTGACACTGAGGATTGCCATTCAAAGCCAGCCTGGGCAGGAAAGCCTTTGAGACTCTTATCCTGATCTCTAATTAGCCACCAAAACAAAAGAGGTAGAAGTGCCACTCTAGAAGTAGAGCCCTCTCCTTGAATGATAAGAGTTCAGGAACAGCTCCCAGGCTCTGAATTCAAACCCAGGACCAGCTACATATGCAGTATTTATATATAATGTTTCCTACCCATAAGAAAATACATTATATCATAAATGTTGTTGATTTAACAAAGAGGAGGGGTGTTAGAGGCATGACTCTGGTGGTAGAGAGCCAGCCAATGAGTGATAGCATCAGGTACAGAGTTCCAGTCCAAGTCTCAGACCAAAAACAAAAACAACAAAGAGGAGGATATATGATCAGACTTCCAGCATGCCCTGGAGGTTCCTCAATCACCCAGCAGGTGGCAGAGCTGGTTCAACGTTGGTGAACCAGGTTTGAAGCCTTAAGCAGGCCCAGGTAGAGGTACAACCCAGGCAGCCTGAGAAGGGCAGAGACAGAGAGCAGCTCCTCAGCTCAGTCCGGAGACACAGGAGATGGAGCTTTGGAGCCTGTACAGGTAGTGGAGCCTATTGTTCAGAAGAGCTCATGGGGACAATCAACCCCAGATCTCTGTCCTTAACATTTGCCAAGAAACAAAGGTATCTGGATGGGAATATTTTCAGGAGGGGTAAAGAGAAGATGCTTGAGGTTAACAGTACTGGGAGATAGACAAAGAACTCAAAACTCTTCATTTTCCTTGGACATAGAGCTAAAATGAGTGACATTGAACAACACTTCCCACCCAAGAATATGGAGAAAAGCTTGGCCTTGAATGGCAATAACAATATATATGAAGAACATATAAGAGTCTACTCCAGTCTGGTTGTCTAGGACATTGCTGAAATGTGTTCAAAAATACCTAAAAGGGGGAGCTGAGCACTGGTGGGTGGCTAATGCCTGTAATCCTAGCTACTCAGGAGACTGAGATCTAAGGATCATGGTTCAAAGCCAGTCTGGGCAGGAAAGTCCGTGAAACTCTTAGTTCCAATAAACCATCAGAAAACCAGAAGTGGTGCTGTGGCTCAAGTGATAGAGCACTAGCCTTGAGCTGAAGAGCTGAGGGACAGTGCCCAGGCCCAGAGTTCAAGTCCCATAAGCACTCCTCTTCCCCCTACCCCCCCAAAAAATATTACTTAAATGGACAGTCAAAGGGATTCAAGAATTTCCCTAGGAAGGTGGACCTGAGAAGAGAACAGAGAAGAACAGAGATGTGATTAATTCTGTGGTACTCCATCAGGAGATGGTTGAACTTGCAAGCCCAGCCAGTCTCATTCCCCCAGCCAGCAAATTTGAAGTTCCAGAGGGAGCAATACCCACCACACTTGCTGAAGGGAGGCCACTGAGCTCCCACAGACCCCGTACTCTGGTTAGTGACAAGGGTTTACATATAGCCTCAGACACCATTGTGATTAATGGTCAAAATCAGAAAACTTCTCTCCTTCCTCTCATCCGTGTTCAACAATAACTTCTTGATTATAATTTTTACTTACCAGAAAGATTGCTTAGAGAAATGATATGTTCTGTGTGTGATCTATTTCCAATTTTGTTTGTTGGTTTGTCTCTGGTTAATTGAAGATAAGAATCTCATGCATTTTCTTGCCCAGAGTGGCTTCCAACTGCGATCCTCAGATCTCAACCTCCTGAATAGCTAGGACTGAAGATGTGAGCCACTAGCACTGGGTAAAATAATATGCTTTTATGACTTAAATATTGAACTCAAAAGGACATTCCAAGTTCATATTAAATAATACTGTCCCTTTGATATATACATCAGTCTCTTATCACATTGATGAATGGGAGTCTACCCTCAGAGAACTGGATTCCTAGCAAATATGTTGAGCGTTTTACATGTTCAAAACTTCAAACCTGAGGACCTGACCCGGGACAGCATAAATTGTACAGACTTGAGGGTTATACACATTGAGACAGACCGTCTGACTGAAAGTTTCCCTCAGCTTTGCTACATGACATCCTTTAAATTTAGAGCAATCTACTGTCTTAGCTGTGCATATGCTAATGATCTTCAAATGTTCCCCATTGTAAAACAGCTTGATACCTACACTCAGGCCAGATCTGTGCTGCAGGAAAGGATTCAGGGACTTTGAACTTCTATAAGTAAATGCATTAGTACTAGACATTAAATTGTGATCTGCTACAGTGTAGCTTAGATTTGATGAGTTATAGAACAATCCAGACAGATTTCTGTGTTGACTAAGCAACATTTACTTCCAAATCTGCTATAGACATTGAACTGAGACATTACAGTTTCTTTATTTTATTCTCTTAGTACCAGGAAGAGATGAACTTAGACCCTCAAGCTTGCCAGGCAGGTACCCTACCACATGAGTCACATTCCTAGCTTTCTTTATGTTCTCTGTTTTGGGGGGGGGGTGAGAATGGGGGAAAGTTTGTTTATTTTCTTTTGCTTCAGTTATTTTTCAGATAGAGTTCACTATTTTTTTTTGATCAGTCTTTTTTCAGTCAGCTCTTCAGCTCAAGGCTAGTGTTCTACCATTTGAACTATAGTGCCACTTCTGGTTTTTTGGTGGTTTACTGGAGATAAGAATCTCACGGGCTTTCCTGCCTGGGCTAGCTTTGAACCGTGATCCTCAGATCTCAGCCTCCTGAGTAGCTAGGATTACAGGCATGAGTTGCCAGCACCTAGCTGAGTCTCACATATTTTACCCAGGGCTAGCCTTAGCTAGAATTATAGGTGTAAGTCACCAGCACCCAACCCATGTTTTCTTGACTTAGCCAAAGCATCAAAGAAAAATGCATTAAAAATAAGTAAATAAATAAACTTGAAAACCTTACTTTAAGCTGGGCACCAGTGACTCACACCTGAAGCCAGCCTTGGCAGGGAGAACATTAAGACTCCTAACTCTAAATAACCACCAAAAAGCTGGAATTGGATCTGTGGCTCAAGCTGTACAACACCAACCTTGAGCAAACAAAGCTTAGGGACAGTGCCAGGTCCTGAATTCAAGCCCCAGAACTGGCACAAAATAAAAAACAAAGCAAAACAAAAAAAAACTTATTCAAATTTCGAATTCCACCAGGTATGGTAATGTGAGCTTATAATCCCAACAGTCAATAAACTAAGGCAGGAAAATCTTGAGTTCTAGGCCAGCTCAACGATATCATGAGATAGTCTTAAAGGTTGTTTAAGAACCTATTTATGGGGCTGGGAAGGTGGCTCAGTGGTAGAGTGCTTGCCTTGCATGCATGAGGCCCTAGATTCGATTCCTCAGCACCACATAAGCAAAAAGAAAAAAGCTGGAAGTGGCGCTGTGGCTCAAGTGGTAGAGCGCTAGCCTTGAGCTGAAGAGCTGAGGGACAGCGCCCAGGCCCAGAGTTCAGGCCCCACAACCGGACCCAAAAAAAAAAAAAGAACCTATTTATTTGTTTGTTTGTTTATTTATTTAAATGTGTTGTTTGCTCAGGCTAGCCAGATGTGGTAGTGTTCTGTCTCACAGTGCTGGGTGGCAGCAACCAGCCACAGACCCCAGTCAGCCCCTCTGTCACAAAATGACTGACACCCCATTTCCCCATGGTGCACTGAGCTGCTGTATCATGATGTCCATAGGTTGGGTGTACTGAAGCCAATGAGTTCATCAGGATAACCTTTTGTCAGTGGCAACACATCTCGCTAGTAGGTTATTCCCTACCATACGCTTACCTGGGCCTGGGTAATAAGCACAACAGAGAGAGAGAGAAAAAATGAAAACTTCCCTTCCCTGATGCTCCCATGCCGTTGCTAAAACAGATTTATTTATACTAATAGAATAACACAGTATGGCAAGAACATTTCAACTTTGAGCAAATATGATGGCCCTCTGTGTGCCAGGCAGCAGGTGGCCAGCACTTGTGCATTTTATGGTCAGCCAAAGCACAGAGTCTCTCGGGCTGGGCTGGCTCAGCCATACCCATCACAGCCCACCTGGGTAACTGACACTACCCCATCATTTACCATGTCTGCCATTGAGAGTTCACCCTGCGTATTTATTTTATGTTGATATAAAGCAGCCTATAAAGAGGTTTTTAAATTGTGCCTCTGTGTGGAATAGACCTATATTTTTATATTTGATAAGTACAATGGTTTGGGGGTTTGTTTTTGGATTCTGGTTTGCTTGTTTGTTCTTGTGCCTATACTATGGCTTGATCTCAGTGCCCGGGCTCTTTTCATTAGCCTTTTCATTCAAGGTTGGTACTCTACCACTTGAGTCACAGCCCTACTTCTGGACTGTTGCGGGCTAATTGGAGATAAGAGCTTCATGAACTTTCTTGCTCAGGCTAACTTCAAATGGAGCTTCTCAAATCTCAGGCTCCTGTGTAGATAAGATTACAGGTGTGAGCCACCTGTACCCAGCAGGGTAATATGCTATTGATATTAAACAATTGCCATTCCATTCAGATCTTATTTAGGTATGATAAAGACATATGATATTTATATTAAAAGTATATTTCAAAACATTAAACTTCTGTGTTTTTTTATCTTCTCCTAAACTTTCTTTAAAGATATAGAGTGTATCTTTAGATAACACTGAAGAGTATTTCCATTCTGTTCACATGTTCTCAATCATTCAACATAGCACACATCCAAGTGCTGCGTACTGGGGAGAGAAAACAGCTCCTGTTCAAGGTATGTTCTCTCTAGAGGGAGAAATTTGTAACACAATGCAGAGTAAGAATTAAAATCAAAATGCATCCAGATGCTTTGGAGTAAGAAATCACTGCTCAAAGAAAATAGTTCTGACCTCATTATGAAAATAAACTTCCCTGTTGGGTAAAGAAGGGTACCTCATGCCTGTAATTCTACCTATTCAGAAAGCTAAGACCTGGGAAGTCAAAGTTCAAAGACAAGAAGTAAAGGGAAGAGGAGGAAAGGGAAGGGGAGAGAAGCCTATGAAAATTCCAAAAGGAGAAAATAGAAAACAAGGAAAAGAAAAAAAATACGTAAATAATGATTAAGGATTGCTTTGATTAATAAAAGAAACAGTTCAGATTTAAAATTATAAAAATTTCAGAGCCAGGTGCTGGTGGCTCACATCTAAGCCAGCCTGGGCAGGAAAGTCCATGAAACTTTTATCTCCAATTAACACCAGAAAACCAGAAGTGGCACTGTGGCTCAAGGGGTAGAGTACTCGCCTTGAGCTGAAAAGCTGAGGGACAGCCTGCAGGCCCAGAGTTCAAGCCCGACAACCAACAACAACAAAAAAATCCTGAGTAGGATAAGTAATAATGCATCTATAAACGTATCATAGTTACAAATAGAACACCAGCTAAAAGTAAGTTTTAAAAGCAAACAACAACTATGGATTCCTAACAAAGCACAGCAAAACAATAGCAGATTTCTCATCACCCATTACAGGAGAAGGCTATTCAATATACCTTTAAAAGTCAAGAACAAATACTTATGTAGCTAACTCTACCTCCAAAATTAGGGGACAGCACCCAGAGGCTGAGGCAAGAGAATGACAAGTTCAAGGCCAGCATGGCCTACTTAGCAAAATATGGCTACGTAGTATTCTTGTTAATAAACAAGAATAGGAGTGATTGATATTCGATTAGCCTTCAATATTCTATTACTTAAAAATAACATTGTAAACTGTGTGACAGTGGGTCATGCCTGTAATCCTAACTACTCAGAAGGCTGAGATCTGAAGATGGCAGTTCAAAGCCAGCCAGAGCAGGAAAGGCCACAAAATTCTAATCTCCAATAAAACACCAGAAAACCAGAAGTGCACTGTGGCTCAAGTGGTAAAGTGCTAGCCTTGAGCTGAAGAGCTGAGGGACAGTGCTCAGGCCCAGAGTTCAAGCCCCATGACCAACAAAAAATTAAATTAAATTAAAAATGAAAAGAATAACATTGTAGGGCTCAAATATCATGGTACATACCTGTAATCCCAGCTACTCAGGAACTGGAGATTGGGAGAATTATGCTTCCCAACAGACAAGAGACATAAGGTAAAAGGATTGTGGTACAAAGCTGATTCATTCAAAAAAATATGAGCCCTCAACCTGAAAAAAAAAATAAAGCAAAGGGGACTATGGCCCAAGTGGAATTAAAGCCACTTTCAAACCCCACTCTACCAAAAAAGCTATTCTAATTAATAGCGTCTTGAGTTTTTGCTAGCATGCCTCTAAGCTAAATTCCTACAGGTGAGAAAATATGTGTCAGAATAAATCAACATGTAATTCTGCTTGAATCTGCATAGACATTTCCCCAGTTTGCAGTCTCTCTAGCAAGATATAGGTTCCCAACAGGTACATGGTCAAATTTTTAGGTGTATTCTAATCTGATTACTAAAAATATTATATTTCATATAGCCATATTTCTACTTTTTCCACAATCTGGTGTCTCTGATATGGGTCTTACAATGGATAGCAGTAAATAGCTACAGTTGGAAGCATCCTTTGTCATATTTTATACTTGATATACTCTGAATTCAATGAAATATGTTATATTATTCATCTCAATCAGTATAAACAGAGTAGGGTGACACTATCCAAAAACAAAATGTACTCCTTACATGATTTACATAACTGTAACCTCCCATACATTACCTTTATAATAATCATAAAATTATATATATATATATATAAACAGACTATACAGGCCAATTAAAGCCAAATATTTTCAGATGAAATATATAACTTCCATATCTTACTATATGAGGCTTCAAAATGTTAATGCTGTATACATTAACATTCCCCAAGCTCAGAGGCTGAGGGAGGATGATGAGCCCAAGGCCTGCTTAGTCTTGAACTTGATATAGCAAGACCTGGTCTCAAAATAGTCCTTACATTGTAGGCAGAAAACTTAATATTAACGTGATGGAGAAAGCACTTTAAGCAAGTATTAACAAACAAAAAACTTCTATAGATACTTTTTAATATCAGGCCAAACAAAATTTAAGGGAAAAGTAACATTGTAGATAGGTGGTATTCTTATGTGATAAGTAAAACATTAAAATCCAAATTCTAAATTTCTCTGTGCCTAAAAATATTACCTCAAAATGTATAAACTTAAAAGGAGTAGTTGAAGAACTTAACATTACAAAAGAGAATACATCTTTCTACTAATCAGTGACAGTTCCAATCAACAAATGTAGTAACAACTATAAAAAAACAAATTGAACAAGGTAACTAATAGCTGATACAACTAACTGATATAGTAACCTTTCCCCTTCCAAATTGTTATAAAACACAGATGGAAACCAGCCAATATCATACAAATTGTAACTTTAGGATTGGCTGCTACATTTTACTAGCTGGGTGGATTTTATCAAGTTACATTAATGTGTGTGTGTGTGTGTGTGTGTGTGTGTGTGTGTGTGTGTGTGTGTGTGTGTGTATGTGTGTGTGTATAACTGTGCTGGGCTTTGAACTTAGAGCCTCATTCTTGCTTTACAGAATCTCTACTGCTGAGCCATGACTCCATTTCTTTTCACACTGATTGGTGAGGGAAGGGGAGGCCTGAGCACTGTCCCTGAGCTTCTTTTGCTCAAGGCTAGTATTCTACCACTTGAGCCACAGCTTTACTTCTGGCTTTTTTGGCAGACTCTTAGAGATAAAATCATCACAGATTTTCCTGCATGGGCTGGCTTTGAACATGATCCTCAGGTCTCAGATTCCTGAGTAGCTAGGATTACAGGTGTGAACTACTGATGCCAGGCTGTGCTGATTATTTTTGAAATTGGGTCTCACTTCCTGCCTGAGTGCTCACTTATTTTATATTACCCATTTTAGCTAAGCTAACAGATAATGTGCCACCGTGCCTAGCTTCTTTCTTTCAGAAGATGTCTCAGAGACTTTTCTGTCTTGGAATTATAATCTTCCTGATTTCAGCCTCTTATGTGCTGGGATCATAGGTCCAGACTCAGCAATTGTTGGAGAAGAGCTTTGTTATGTATACTCAGGCTAGCCTTTAAACTGTGATTCACCCAATCTCAGCCTCTCAAATAGCTAGGATCAAGACATGAGCCACTAGTGCCAGCTTACTTTATCCTTTTACACTCAGCCTATGAAATGGAGATGATACTTACCTGGTATCATTGTCCTGAGGAGACACAAGATGGCAGTGGAAGGTGATTTGCTCTTCTAGCTTGGCTTTTCCACCACCAGAATGAATCAAGGGGCTGGGCCTTCAGGAGATCACCAGCTAAAAGTGAAGCCCTGAGCAATGGGAAAAATGAAGAATCTTGAAAATTTGCTCCTTAGAGGAAGTAGAAAGAGAAATTAAAGGAGAGGCATGATAGCAGAAGGAGAGCAAGGGTGGCAGATAGAGCCATTCAAGGGGTAAAGAAAGCTTGGCTTTTGTCTTCTGCAAAATGTGGTTGGCCACAGGCATTCATGTGAGATGCCAGCAGAGAAGAGACCTGCTGGCAGCTGTTAGACAGTTGCTACTTTCCCTTCCCTCCTACCTCCTCACCAGCATCTAAGTTCCTCTGCTAAGCCCTACTCACATTCAGATGACAATGTGGAAGTGCCTGCAGCTCTCCAGGTCAGGATTAGGAATCCTGCTCTGCTCTGCATTGCTCCACTCAGCATTGTTCACACTTCAGTACCAGAAACTGCTCTATCCCACTAGACTTGAAGCTCCATGTCGACAGGAGCCGTGTGTGTTTACGCGTCCCACAGTAACCCACGATGCTGACTAAACACAGAACCGAAGCTCAGAAAGTGGAATTCATTATATAGACTATAAAAATTAAGAAAAATAAGGGTAGGGTAGGTCAAGGAGGGTGAAAATGCTGAAGGGGAGACCGATCAAGATACAGTGCATACATAAACTGCTTTGTTAAATGGCAAAAAGAATTCAATACATATCTTCCAAGGTTAAGAAAAGTGAGGGAAGTGGTGGATTGGGAGGGCTGGGTGAGAATGTTGGAAGGGGTGCATGAACTGCTTTGTTGAATGGCAACTCCTTTACACAAAGTATTAAGTTCATGCCAACCTACAGAGAGAGAGAGAGAGAGAGAGAGAGAGAGAGAGAGAGAGAGAGAGAGAGAGAGAGAGAGAGAGAGAAGGCAGAAGTCAGGAGCTGGTGGCTTACACCCTATAACTCTAGCTACCCAGGAGGCTGAGATCTGACAAACAGTTCAAAGCCAGCCCAGGCAGGAAAGTCCTTGAAATGTTTTATCTCTAATTACCCACCAATAAAAGCTAAATGTGTGAAGCTGTGGTTCAAGTGGTAAAGTGCTAGCTTTGAGCTAGGATTAGAACAAGAGAGAGAGAGAGAGAGAGAGAGAGAGAGAGAAGGCAGTTGAGGCATTAGATAGAAAGGATGACATGACTCACCTCATGCTCAAGCATTTTGGCAATGCTAGAAATCGAACCCAGGACCTCCCATGCACTAGGCAAGCACTCAACCACTAAGCTACAACCCCAACCCTCAACCTTCATCCTTTTTAAAAGAGTAGACTGTGTCATTGCCTAGGTAGGGGCCAAGAACTGTTTCTGAGTCTCACCCTCATCCAGGGCTGAGTTTTCAGTGTGGTGAACACCAGGAAGATGCTGTCCACTGTCTCAATGGAAGCAGGTCCTTCCAACTTAACTCTGTAGATTCCTCAGTTTCTCTCTAGCAACAAGACACTAGAAGTCTAAGAAGAGACGAAGAAGGTAAAATAAAAAAAAATCTGCTCCAGAATGGATGGATATTCCTTCCCTGATCCTTGGGTTCCAGGATCAGATTCAGATCAAAGGGCAAAGGTAGAAGCTTCATCTGGAGCAGCAAATAAGAAAAAGCATATTAGTGCCACAATTCCAACTGCCAAAAAGGGCCCCAGGGTTATAGGGAGAATGAGTTTAATCCTGAGTATAAGGCTAAGGGTTCCACCCAGAAGACTAGAAACTGAGGGCAAGCAAATTTAGGGAGGGACATAAAAAAACAGATTATGTAAATGTGCTTAAGCAATATATAATAGTGAGTATTGTTTAAAAAAATAAACAACTATTTCAATCACTAGCAGGTCCAGCTTGCTTTTGCAGGCCAGCCCAAGCATCGTGTGTAAACAAGTGTGTCCTGTTTTGAGCATAGAAAATAGAATGAATCACTGCTCTGGTCAATGTTTTGTTCCTCAAGGTCTAGGAACAAAGGCTTTTCTGTGCATGGTCTTCAAGTATAAGGATTCTAAGCAACCCTACTCATGATGGGCAAGGCTGATACTTCAACTAGTGGTGAGAGCAACATCTAGGGCAGATTAGAGAGGAGAATTCACCTCTCTTGTAGCTGACTGAAAGGGTAACCAGAAAGAGAGAGAGAGCCCAGCCTCTGTATTAAAACAACAATAACAATAACAACAGATGCACAGAATTTCAGGCAGTACCTATAAATAAATGGAGGCCTCACAAGTAAAGCAAGCGATTCAAGGGAGTTTTATTTTGGGGGCTGGTGAGGGGGTGGCAGTGGCCCACACCTTTAATCATGACTACTCAGGATGCTGAGATCCAGAGGATCACTGTTTGAAACCAGCCCAGGCAGTAAATTCTAGTAGAGTGGTGTTAGCATTTCGCTCTTCTGCTAACACCAGTAAAAGGCTGGGCTAGAGTTGTGGATTAAGTGATGAGGAACACTAATCAGGCACACCCCGAGTTCATACCCTGTCATTTCCCACCCTGAGAAAAAGAAAAACATATAAAGGACTTAAAACTTCTCAGCTTCTAAAGCAATACAATGTTCCAAGTATTTCCACCAATGAAATTGTTTCCTGTGTCCAAATTCTACATTATCCTTAGTGCCACTCCCAGATGACCATAAAAAACACTGAAAAAAATAACCCAGCACTCAGAATCCACAATAGATCAGTTGACCGAGGGGTTCATTCAGTCCCTGCCAGCAATAGATGCTCCTGAGATCCTGGGTTCTGTAATTTGTTACAGACTTCATAGATTTGGCCATGAACCCATTATCAGAATGGCTCTGCCTGACCCTAAGTGGGAGGTGTTTATTAAAGTTACTTTACTTCCCTTCCACTATTTTGTATCAGCTATGTTAGAAGAGTATATCTTTTAATACTCCATGGATTACATGGGATCTTCTATATCCCATAGGTATATCCCGCAGAATAGATTATGTTCCATGAAGACAGAAACAACACTGAAATGAAAGAGAAACTCACCCTCCAAAAAAATCATGGAGTCTAACCCCAAAGTTTATCTCAATACAAATTCTTGGATGCAGTGTCAGAGCATGGATTTGCAGTGTCCTGCATATGGATATTGTATGCAATTGCTATTTATATGAAACAGATCATCTCAAGTGGAAGAGCTTTAAATGCATAAGAAAAAAAAGTGTCTGATTTGTATGTGACAGTGAGGGATCTTGCAGTTCAAACCCATTTCCCAGTACCATTAACCTCGATAACATGCACACCCATACAGCCATTTTTGTATAGGTGACCACCCTCCTAACCCATCTTCCATTGGACTAACAATGTATCTTAACATAAGCTAAACTACTACCACTGTCCCTCAGATTCCACAGGGGATTAGTTCATGGACCCCCCTGAAGATATTGAAATTCTCACATACTCAAGCCTTTGATATAATTTTTGATTGTGAAAATACTGAACAGAAGGGTTACAATTACATGGGCAAGATAATGAGTAAGATATAAAATATTAATACAGTGTTTGCATACAACTTACCTACATACTCCTGTATAAATCACCCAGATTATTTATAATACCTCATGCAATGTAAATAAAATGCAAATAGTTATAATACTCTATTGTTTGTGGAATAATGACAAGAAAAGTCTAGTGTTCTGTACGAAAGAGTTGCTTATTTATTTGTCTGTTTTGCCAGTACCAGGCTGTGAACTCAGGGCCTTGTGCTCTCTTGCTTAGCTAGCACTCTGCCACTTGAGCCACATCTCTAGCCTGGCCTTTTGCTGGCTATTTTGGAGATGGAGTCTCATTGATTTTTCTGCCCAAGCTGGCTTCAAACCACAGTCCTTCAGGTCTCTGCCTCCTGAATAGTTAGAATTGTAGCTGTGAACCAATGTTGAAAATATGTATTTTTTTATAATTTGATCCACACTTGGGTGATTCTGTGTATGTAGAACACACATATACAGAATGTTTACCCCTCATCAAAGGAAATAAGAAATGCAATCAAAAGATTCTCACTTCTTAGCTGGGTGTGGTGTGGCTCATGCCTTGTGATCCCAGGTACTCTGGAAGCTGAAGTAGAAAATGACAAATTCAAGGCCCTTCTGAGCTACATAGTGAGACCCTGTCAAATATGAGTGTAAGAAAGGAAGGGAGGGAGAGGATTAACCGGGGAAGGAAGGAAGGAAAGAAGGAAGGAAAGAAGGAAGGAAGGAAGGAAGGAAGGAAGGAAGGAAGGAAGGAAGGAAGGAAGGAAGGAAAGAAGGAAGGAAGGAAGGAAGGAAGGAAGGAGGGAAGGAACCAAAAGATTCTTACTTTAGTGTGGCTTCTTTCTGAATGGAGGAAATAAATCCCTATGATTTGATTGTGACCAAAATTTCCAATAAAGAGAATAAGAAGCAACAGGGAATCATCTACAGAGAAGAATTAGCAGACACACAGAGACCAGCAGATATGGACACAGGAAGACCTAGTTCCAGCCAAATCTCTTAGGTAGATTACAACAGAGTTTAAGGGATAATGGTCTAGATTATTCAGTTCAGGTTCTTGGTCTGGGGTACCTGCATTGGTAATGTTGGAGCATTTGGTTGCAAGTACAGAATCCTGGGCATGGGATCCAATGGATCAAGGCATCTGTATGTCAGTTTTGTGGCAGTACTGGGTTTGATCTCAGGGTATCACACTTGCTTAGTCAGCTGGTGCTCTATCACTTGAGCCATGACTCCAAATTTGCTTTTTGTTGGCTATTTTGGAGATGGAGTCTAGCCAATTTTTCTGTCTGAACTTGCTTTAAACTACCATCCATGGGCTGGAAAGTTGGCTCAATGGTAGAGTGCTTGCCTTGCATGCATGTGGCCCTGGGTTCGATTCCTCAGCACCACATAAGCAGAAAAAGCTGGAATTGGTAGAGCGCTAGTCTACAGATGAAGAGCTGAAGGACAGCGCCCAGACTCAGAGTTCAGGCCCCATGACCGACAAAAAAAAAAAAAAAAAGAAGAAGAAGAAAGAAAAAAAAAAACAAAAAAAAAAAACCCCTACCATCCATCCAGCCTTTTGTGTAACTAGGATTACAGGCATGAGCTATGAGCACCCAGCCATAAACTTCATTAGGACTGTTTCATCTATCTCCAAAATTCTGGATGATAGTATTACTACCTCATGTGAGGGTGGTACGCATTAAACAGAAGTCATACACTTTGGGACTTTTTCCGAATTGGGCCTGCTGTAGTTAGAGGGCATATTAAATAGAACATATTAAATTTGCCCAAGCTGGGGGCATCTAGCCCAGTGACAGAGCACATATATAGTCTGCACATAGTTCTAGGTCCAATTCCTAGCATTAAAACATAAAATAAAATAATCATTCATTCATTCATTCACTATATACCAGTCTGAGTATCATTTCTGAGTAAGAGTGAAGTCTTTTTATGGACAAATGAGAGAATGACTCTTTCTAACCCAGAATAATGCCATAAAATTCGAACATAGTTTCAAGAGACAGAGTAGAAGTACAGAGTAGAGGGCCATGAAATGAGAATATAACTTCAATAATTCCAAAAGTCCATGGATCTGCACAACATTTTTGCATATCTGTTTCTAAATCTCAATTCTAGAGGATAAGTAGCATGTGAAGAATTCCAGAAAGGAAAAAAACTACTGCCTTTGAGAATGTGCTCAGATATATATTATTCTTCCTCTCTGGGTACTTTATTGCCAGCAGATTTTCAGGACTTTAAAAAATGAATACATGGGGGCTGGGAAGGTGGCTCAGTGGTATAATGCTTGCCTTTCAGGCATGAAGCCCTGGGTTCGATTCCTCAGCACCACATAAGCAGAAAAAGCCAGAAGTGGTGCTGTGGCTCAAGTGGTAGAGCACTGGCCTTGAGCTAAAGAGCTGAGGGACAGCGCCCAGGCCCAGAGTTTAAGCCCCACGACCGACAAAAAAAAAAAAAAAAAAAGAATACATGAAAGAACTGATACCTTATCAATGTAATCCTCGCTACTCAGAAGGCTAAGGTCTGAAAGATCATGATTCAAGGCATCTTAGACAGAAAAATCCTTGAAACTCCATCTTCAAAATAACCAGCAAAGACAAATGCTGGTAACTCATGTTTGTAATCCTAGCACTCAGGAAGTTAAGATATGAACATTGCAGGTTGATGCCAGATTGGCCATGCAAATACAAAAGACTTTTATCTACAGTAAACCAGCAACAATTCAAAAGTGGAGGTGTGGCTCAAGAGATAGAACACCAGACTTTAGCTAAAAAGCTAAGGGGCTGGGAGCCGGTGGCTCACGCCTGCAATCCTAGCTACTCGGGAGGCTGAGATCTGACGATCATGGCTCAAAGCCAGCCTCGGCAGGAAAGTCAGTGAGATTCTTATCTCCAATAAACCACCAGAAAACTGGAAGTGGTGCTGTGGCTCAAGTGGTAGAGTGTTTGCCTTGAGCTGAAGAGCTGAGGGACAGCGCCCAGGTCGAGTTCAAGCCCCACGTACAACAACAACAAAAAAACTAATGGACACTGCAGAAGTCCTGTGTTCAAACCCCAGTACTGGAACTAACTAAACAAACTAAATAAACAAATAAATCAATGAATAACCAGCTATCAAAGAGCTGGACTGGAGTCATGGATCAAGTGGTACAGTAACAGACATGAGCAAGAAAGCTAAGCAAGCACATGACTCCACGTTCAAACTCCAGTACTAGGAAAGAGTGAAGAAGAGCAAGAGAAGGAAGAAAAAAGAAGTAGAAAGGAATGCACCTGCCAACCAGACCCTGTTTCTGAGACTGACCATGTTAGGAATCTTTCTACTTTTGGATTGCTACCGCAATACTGAGCCCTGAATAGAGAGTGGGAATTACTCCACATAGATTAGCACTGGATATCTCAAAAACAATGGGATGTATAGGCATATTTATGGTACAGGTTCTCTAGAGTTATGGGAGATGCAAAGCATGACATTTCTCTTTCCTCTGTTTCCTGTTTCAGAGGGTGGCTTCATGTTGAGTTGCAGGCTGCCATTCCTTTCTAAATAACCCTCTGAAAATAAACAACTAAAAAAAAAAAAAAAAAGATTCCTCGAAGGTAGCAGTGGTAGCTTTGAACATTTCCAACCCTGAGGATGGAGCCACCTCCTCAACTTCAAGTGGGTAGAGAACAGAGAGCCTTGTGTTGAGAGTAACACAGGAAGACAATTAAATAATTGGAAGATAAAACCTTTGGGGAAGGGCTAAAGGAAATAAGATATTTAGCCTGGAGAAGGGAAGGCTAAGGAATGACCTAATTATAGGCTTCAAGTACATGAAGAATTAATCAACAGCAGATGGTGGCCAGCTGTTTTCAATTCCCATTGAATACAGTACAACAGAAAATTGGCTTAGAGGGTAATAGAAAGGATTTAGGATTGATAAAAGAAGGAATTTACTGGGTTTTGAGGGTCACACAGGTTAAGAGGAGATAGACTCTGTTACTTATGGAAGTGACAGCCCTCCTTCCCTGAGGTTTGCTGGCATGGAGTGGCTTGTGTGTACTGAAGGGGAAAGAGCTCTATTCTGCTGTGGAGAAGCCAGCCCAGATCGGTGGCTCTTCCCTCCACCTGCTCATTGGCTTCTTTTTTGTTTTCCATGACTCATGACCACACCAAGGGGCAGTTATCAAGTGCCAAGGGTATACTGCGAGGTGAAGGAAAAGTATATAGATTCCACTTTTGCCTCCCAACTTTAGACATTTGACACTTCTAAGTATTTACTGCAGTCTGTGAGTGGCAGACACAGGTATAAGGAGAGCAGCCTGGTGGGTGACTCAGGGCTGCTCTCCACAGCAGTGTGTGGGTGTATCAAAGATTAGAGAGAGTAGAGAAAATAGTGTAAAATAATGATTTTTACAGAAGCATAGGAAATGTATCATGCCTGTAATCCTACCTACTCAGAAGGCTGAGATCTAAGGATCACAGTTTAAAACTAGCCATGGCAGGAAAATCAGGGAGACTCTATCATCAAAAAGTGGAGCTGCAGCACAAGTGGTAAAGTGCTAGCCTTAAGGAAAAAGACTCAGAGACAGTGCCCAAGCCCAGAGCTGAAGCCCTAGGACCAGCACACACACACACACACACACACACACACACACACACACACACACACACACGCACACACACACAAACACACACACACACACTGCTGCAGAAAGGTGTCAGCTTTGATAGACCTTAATGACAAGAAACTACATTTTCATTCCTCAGACCTTAATGATGAGAATCTACATTTTCATTCCTCAGACACTAGGCAATAAGTAGAAATATATAGGCCAACAGTGTCTTAGCTTCTCTCCCTCCCCCCCCTCTCTCTTTCTTTCTCTCTCTCTCTCTCTCTCCCTTGTGACTCTCAACTCTCTTGGCCTTAAACTAAGAAAGTTAAACATACCTAGAGGCTTAACTGGGCTCTAGTCCAGGTCACCAAGACAGAAGAAATAGAGACAAAACTTCCCCCTTAGACGTTTATGTTTATGCTGGGCACGGTGATCCATGCTTCTAATCCCAGCACTCAGGAGACTGAGGCAGGAGGAAAACAGCCTTCCTGGGCTACTAAGTGAGATCCTGTCTCAAAAAATAAAATAATAAAATAAAGGCAGATATTTGCAGAAATGATCTTCTGTGCAACATGAATCCACTAGGACTGGTGGTGAGAAGAATTGACTGACAAAGGCATTGGTACTAAATGGCACACTGAATTCAGGAGAGAGTGCCAAATGTAAAGAAAGCTAGTGAGAGGGAATTCCAATCCTAGCTATGTCGCTAATTAGTACCGGTCACTTAATGTCAAAGGAGACAAAACAGCAAAGTCAGCTGCAAATGACTGCAGATCCCAGCTGCCCTGGTGGTGTTGCAAGTCAAAGATCCTCTCTTGGCACAGCAAGGGGGAAGTCTGCAGTTCTGTTGGCAGTTCTAACCTGAAATAACCACTACCAGTCAGCACATTCATTGCCAGAAGAGCCTTTCCACTAAAATCACAACTTAGAGCTTTTGTATTGGAGGAACAGTGAAGACTCAGGTGATGACAATTGGTTATCCAGTGATGCATTGTGTGTGAAGGATAGAGCCTCAATCTCTTTACCTGTAAAAATGGAAACGATAGAGGTAAATCATATCCATAATAACAGGTGTTATTTTGACCTAAGGCAGGGCCAGGAAGATGCTCAATTGTCAGGGTAAACTCCAAGTTCCTGCTTTGATTTACTGCAGCTGCTGAATGCACCTGTACATTCAGAGTGTAAGAAAAGACCAAAGCTATGAAGATTGGGCAATGCAGCAGGGGAAGACACACATGAATATAAAAGTATACCCAGGTGTGTGTGTGTGTGTGTGTGTGTGTGTGTGTGTGTGTGTGTGTGTGTGTGTGTGTAGTTCAAATAGAATCAGACACTCATGCAAGTCATAATTTCTTCTCTCAGATCAGACTCAAGGTAGTCATGAGAGGGCAACTATAGCAAAATTCAGGCAAGATGTGTGATAGAAACAGAGACAAGAAATGTAGGAGCATCTGCCTCCAGTCCCAACCTCCTATGTATCCACTGTTTTCCAGTATTTCCCTTATGTACTGGTACTCAAACTGGGGTTTTACAGCATTTACCTAAAAGAAGACTTTAGAAATGTCTTGTATATGCTTGGTTATTTGATAACAAAGGGATGCTTTTAGCCTTTCTCTTGGCCATCATTGAGCTTATATGCTAGTAGGGAAGGAAGAAAGTAAACAAGAAAACAAGTCAGTCAATCACACTAAATAATGGGAAGTGCTTGAACAACAATGGTAACTCATTTGAAGGGATCAGAGAATGGCTTGGTGAGGAGTGGGTATTTGACATAGTACAAGGATCTGTGAAAGCCCGTTTATAAACACTGTTAAGACCTACATAAAGTAAGACAATCAACCATATAAAAGTGAGAAGAGTTCTGGGCTCTGGTGGCTTACCCTGTAATCTTAGCTATTCAGGAGGTTGAGCTCTAAGGATCGAGGTTCAAAGCCAGTCTGGGCAGGAAAGTCCATGAGATTCTTATCTCTAATAAACTACTAAAAAACCAGAAGTGAAGTGTGGTTCAAAAGGTAAAGTACTAGCCTTGAGCATAAAAGGCTCAGAGACAGAGCTCAGGCCCTGAGTTCAAGCCTCCGGGCTAGCACCAAAAAAAAAAAAAAAAAAAAAAAATTAATGAGAACAGTATTTCAGGCCAAAGGAAGAGCAAATGTAAACAGCCTGCATTCAGAATATATAGAACAAAGTGCTAAGAGATAGGTGAGCAAGGGGGAAACCCATAGGAAATAAATGTGCAAACTTAATTAGGAATTGACTACAAAGGGCCTGATGGGCCCCAATAAAGAATTTGAAAGGGATTTCACATAAGACAGAAAGCCATTTTTTTTAAAAGCAGAGAGTGCCCTCCTATCTCACTAATATTTTAAAAGACTAGGCTGTGGGAATGCATCTACAGAAAGAAGATGAAAGAATGATTTAAAATTGAGGAAACATCCAATTGGCCAAACGCCATCCAACAAAGGAAGGACAGCTGGGAGCCAGTAACTCACACATGTAGTCCCAGCTACTCAAGAGGCTGAGATCTGAGCAGCAGAGTCCAAAGCTAGCTCACAGACAGAAAAGTCTATGGGATCTTATCTTCAATTAACTACCAAAAAAAGCTAGAAGTGGAGCTGTGGCTCTAGTCATAGAACTCACCCAGTGTAAGCCCAAGGACTGGCACCAAAAAAAAAAAAAAAAAAAAAAAGTGAAGGGCAGAGTCCAAACAAGCTGCACATGGGAGCAGAGTCATTCCCAAGAAGAAAGGCAGTGGGACCTATGAAGAAAATGGCAAGTCTCACAGGACTTCATGGCTAAATGAGTCAGTGGAGAGAGGGAAGAGAGTGCACTGAGAGTAGTCTCCTAGCAACTATGCCATGTATATAGTGACGTTAGTCACCAATAGGAAATCCGAGGGCAGAGCTGTTTTGAGAAGCGATGATCTAAGAACTATATGGTCAGAATCACAAGTGCAGAAGTGAAACAGACAGAGAAAGAGAATTCTAAATCAGACACCAGAGCACACCAAAATTTTAGAAGTTGCTAAAATGAAAAGCATCTTTTTTAAATGAAGAAGACTCAGGAGAAAGACAGAACCAGGGCTAGTCAATAATGTCAAATGCTACAGAGAACACACAGGGAATCCCCCAGAAGTGGGCCATTGTGCCTAAGGGTTCCCCATAATGTCATACTTAATATCTTATACCCCTTAAGTACTATTTGAACCCCTAGATCACTGTAACCATCTGGAAGTCTGGAATCATTTCTATAATTGTTATCATTGAACCCATCCTACACCCCCAAGAGTGCAACACTATGTTTGATTTTTAATAGCACTCCATAAATATCTGCTGAATTCACATATAGGCAGTTATTCATGTCCCAGTTGCTCTGGGACAGTGAAAGTAAGTCTATTCACAAGTAGCTAACAAGTGAATGAGCAATGAAGAAATAAACGTACAATACATCTTACATCTGAGGGTGTGTGATTAAAAATATTCTAAGCCAGGTGCTTCTGGCTCACATCTGCTTAGGAAGCTGAGATCTGAGAATCACAGTTTGAAGGCAGCCCGGGCATGAAAATCTATGACTTTTGTGGCGCTGTAGCTCAAGTGGTAGAGCGCTTGCCTTGAGTTGAAGAGCTTAGGGACAATGCCCAGACCCAGAGTTCAAGCCCCACGACCGACAAAAAAAAACAAAAATAAAACAAAACAAAACGAAAATCTATGACTTTTATCCTCAATAAACTTAAAAAAAAAAAAAGAAGTGGAGCTATAGTTTAAGTGGTAGAGAGCTAGCCTTGAACAAAAAAATTTAGGGATATCACAAGAATAGTCACAAGAAATAAAATATATGTTGGGGTACCATTTGTTCTCTGTCTGTCTGTCTGTCTGTCTGTCTCTGTCTCTGTGTGGTGTGTGTGTGTGTGTGTGTGTGTGTGTGTGTGTGTGTGTGTGTAATCAAGCTGAAACTCAGCTCCTTCAGTGAGCAGAAACTAGAGTGAGGAGGGTTAAAAGTAGAAAACTATCAGAGACAAAGCTACAGAAAAGTGAAAAGTGTTGGATCAAGAGCTCAGACAGAAGCTGAGTACAGTAGCTCATGCCTGTAATTCTATAATCTGGAAGTTAAGATTGGGAGGATGGAAGTTAGAGGACAAAGCTAACAAAAATAAGTTCTCAAGACCTCATTTCAGCCATTAAAAAGCTGGGCACAGTAGTATATGCCTGTCATCCTAGCTATACAGGTAGCACTAACAGATTGATAATGGTCCAGGCTCACCTGAAAAAAAGGCAAGACCTAAAAAATAATGAAAGCAAAAGATGTTAGAAGAAGCTGGGGGCCAATGGCTCACACCTGTAATCTTAGCTATTCAGGAGGCTGAGATCTGAGGATCATGGTTTGAAACTAGCCTAGGCAAGGAAGTCCATGAGATTCTTTTCCTCCATTAACTACCAAAAAGTCATAGTGGAGCTGTGGCTCAAGTGATAGAGCACTATCTTTGAGCACAAAAGCTCAGGGACAGTGCCCAGTCCCTGAGTTCAAGCCCCAGGACTGAATAACACACACACACACACACACACACACACACACACACACACACACACACACACACACATTAGGGGAATAGCTCAAGTGGTAGTATGTCTGTCTAGCAAGCACAAGGCCCTGAGTTAAAATCCCAATACCTCTAAAAAATTTTTAATGAAATAAAGTAGAAGCTTAGATAAAGGAATGACCATGAACTGCAGAAAAAAAGGCAACTCTAAGATTGAGAGAAAGATTTCTGTGTAAAAACACACACACAAAAAAAAAAGTTTATAGAAGAAAGGAGGTGCAGAAAGTGGGAATGACTATAGTTTTGAGGGGATAGTCCTGCCAAAGCCCCTTCTTCACTGAGACCACTTACAACCCCATGCCAAACTTTAACATCCATAATTCACTAGAAGGACTCAAAAGCTTCTGGAAGCTTTTGTTTTGTTTTGTGTTTGTGTTTGTGTTTGTTTTATCCTAATGGTGATATACAGAGGGGTTACAGTTACATAAGTCAGGTAATAAGTACATTTCTTTTTGAATAATGTTACTCCCTCCCTTATTTTCTCCCAGTTTTTCCCTCCCAAACCCTCTCCCTTCTGAAAGCTTTTATATTCATGACTACAGTTTATTACGATGAAATAATACCGAGTTAGCCAAGGGAAAAGATGCATGGGGCAGAGACCAAGAGTGTCCAAACACTAACCTTCAATTGTCCTCTTATGTGTAAGAGTATGTGACAATATGCAGAGTATTGCTGACCAGGGAAGGCCACCCCAGCTTTATCCGGGCTCATTCACATGCCCTACCCATGTCAATAACTAATCTTTAACCCGCCCTACCCATGTCAATAACTAATCTTTAACCCAGCCATCCCCAGTGGTCAGACTATTACCTTTCAATCCCAGCCTCTCCAGGGGCAAAACTGATATTCCGGGTACTGAATTCCAACATAGTCAGACCTTCTGATAACCCAAGTCCATGGCACTCCCAACACACACAATATTCAGAGGACTTGGAGATTTTATCAAACTAGCAAAGGAAAAACAGACAGACCTCTCTTGGGTAAAGGTAATTCTTCACTGCACTCAAGGTACTATGTTGATACATTGTGTTGATAATGTTGATAAAGAAAAGGAGTAAGAAGCTTAAAACTTGCTAACTAGCCTAGGTTGGCCTCAAATTTTAATCGTCTTCCCTTATTCTCCTAAGTGCCAGGAAGTAATGGGACACCTAGGCATGTGATAATACTCCCAGATGTGAATGAAATAGACTTAAAATAATATATGTATTAGGGCTGGGAAGGTGGCTCTGTGGTAGAGCGCTTGCCTTGCATGCATGAGGCCCTGGGTTCGATTCCTCAGTACCACATAAGCAAAAAGAAAAAAGCCAGAAGTGGCGCTGTGGCTCAAGTGATAGAGCACTAGCCTTGAGCTGAAGAGCTGAGGGACAGTGCCCAGGCCCAATCAGGCCCCACGACCGGACACACACACCCCCCAAAAAAAGAAACAACAACAAAAACCTCTCCTAAGAGCTTCAACACTAGAGAGGAAACACGAGGTGTAAATACCAAATTGAACCATTTTGCAATATTTTAATTATAATTCTTTGTTACTTGTATTCTGAATGTATATTATATAATGTATATTACACACACACACACACACACACACACATATAGTTGGTCTCGGGGCTTGAACTCTGGGCCTGGGCACTGTCCCACAGCTCTATCAGCTCAAGGCTAGCACTCTACCACTTGAGCCACAGTGCCACTTCCAGTTTCCTGGTGGTTTATTGGAGAGTAGAATCTCACAGACTTTCCTGTCCAAGCTAGCTTTCAACCACAATCCTCAGATCTTAGCCTCCTGAGTAGCTAGGATTACAAGCATGAGCCACCAGCACTGAGCTTAGGAGAAGTTTTGTTTTTGCTTTTTTTTTTTTTAATTGTGAAAATACTGAACAGAGGGGTTACAATTACATGGGCAAGATAATGAGTACATTTCTTATCGAGCATTGTAGCCTTAGGAGAAGTTTTGTAAGAATCTATTCTACTTTGTGGCCAAGTCTTCCTCCTTCACACTCTTTAATTTACTACAATCTGTATACTACAATACCATTAACAATGCACCCATCTGTAAATGCAATAAACACAAGCCAAAAACTTTTCTCAAATAAGAAAAAAATAGTCGCTCAGCTTCTGCATGTCTTTTACAAATGTTTTAGTAGCTGTTATGAAAGATTCTCTATTAAGACTCTTGCTTTTAAATCTATAAAGCTATAAATCTATATAAGTAATGCAGCCTAAGAAACCATTCTGAGTACATATTAATACTCTCAATTATGCATGTGTTTTATACTCTAATGTTGAGATACAAGGTCTTTAGGGGAAGTTGTGGCCTAAAACTTGTTTACTAAGTTAGAGGAAAATAATTAGGAACTGTAAGATTTAAACAACCCAAAACTGAGTGAAGTAATAGTACAGTATCTATCTTCTAGCCTTGTATTCTACCTCTATCAGACAAGAAGGTGGACCAAGAATAAATAGCCTAGGTTGGCCTCAAATTTTAATCCTCTTCCCTTATTCTCCTAAGTGCCAGGAAGTAATGGGACACCCAGGCATGTGATAATACACCCAGAAATAAGAAAATATAAAAATTTAAAATCCTATGTTTTTATTTAAGCTACTGAAATATGAGCATGATGAGATATTTAAAAACCCTACTTTTTAGAGTAGGACAACCATTCCTACATGAGCAAAAGCCACATGCCGTACAACCCTAGGGACAATTTTCTAGTCCTAGCTTGGATGAGCACAGGAAGCACCGGTAGAGGGCACTGCTGAGACAGAAAACAGGGCTAAAGTTGTTCGGTCACTCTAGATGCTGCAACGAATAAGATATCTGAAAGTGCCCCAAATTCCGATTTCTATCTTCCTAACTTTGGAATTCTATCACTCAAGACTTCGAGTAAATGGTGACACTGATAGCTAGGAGTTTCCAAAGGCTGCAAAAGCTGTGGGGGATGGGGGAGGGGGTAGGACTAATCTTACCTCAAGATAACGCAAAGTAGAGGTAAAGAAACTAACCCAAATTGCATCCAACTGGAGAGTGTCTTCATGACAGAAGACATAGTTAGCAAGAAAAATAGAAAGCCCACAGAATGGGAGAAGATCTCTACTAGCTATGCATCAGACAAGGGCCTCATATCTAAAATATACTCAGAGCTCAAAAAATTAAACCTCCCAAAACCATATAAAAAAAGGAACTCAATTAATAAATGGGCTAAAGACTTAAAGAGAGACTTTTCTGAAGAATAAATAAGAATGGCCAATAGACAAACGAAGAGATGTTAGACACCTCTGGCCATAAAAGAAATGTAAATCAAAACTACATTGAGATTCTACCTCACCCCAGTTAGAATGGCCATTATCAAGAAAACATACAATAATAGATGCTGGCAGGCATGTGGCCAAATGGGAACCTTGTTACTCTGTTGGTGGGAATGTAAACTTGTTCAACTACTCTGGAAAACAGTATAGAGGTTCCTCAAAAGACTAAACATAGAACTTCCCTATAACCCTGCAATCCCATTCCTGAGAATTTATCCAAATGACCATAAACAAGGCCAAACTAAAACTACCAGCACAACCATGATCATTGCAGCATTATTTACCATAGCTAAGATATGGAACCACCCAGTTGCCCCTAAGTAGATAAATGGATCAAGAAAATGGGTATATAATACACAATGGAATTCTATGTTTCCATCAGAAAGAATGATATTGCCCCATTCCTAAGGAAAGACTTAGGAAAAAATTATACTAAGCAAAGTAATCCAGCCAAAGAAATATAGGCTATATGGTTTCCTTCATTCATAAATAATTATATTTTGATTTTTAAAATTTAATTTAATTTTATTGTAAGGGTGATGTCAGAGGGGTTACAGTTACGTAAGGCAATGAGTACATTTCTTGTTGAACAGTGTTAACCCCTCCCTTGTTTTCTCCCACTTTCCCTCCCTCTTCCCTGCAAATTGTAAAGTTCATTTCCAACATAGTGTCTTGTGAGTATTAGTGTTGCATTGGTTCAACCTTTGTCTTTTGTCTCACCATTTTGTGATTCCCCTTCCCTTCCCTAAATCAGATAAACGTATATATATATATATATATATATATATATATATATATATATATATATATATATATATATATAAGACCCAGGGTACTAAAATCAAAAATAGGGACAACAAGGGATAAACCAAAGGAGGGGGTAAAACAAAAGAAAAAAGAAATAACTTCACACAATACATTAAAAAAAAAAAACAAAGAAACAAAAAAATCTCTTTTTTCCACATCTTGGAGTTCGTTTCGATTAGCATCATGTTATATGGACATAAGTACATAGCTATTGAACTATTGTGATCCCCTGTTAGGATTATCTTAGACATATACTAATTATTACAAATGAGGTAAATCATGGAGCCTATTTTTTTTGTAATAATTAGAATAGCGGGCTGGGAAGTTGGCTCAGTGGTACAGTGCTTGCCTCGCATGCATGAGGCCCTGGGTTTGATTCCTCAGCAACACATAAGGAGAAAAAAGCCAGAAGTGGTGCTGTGGCTCAAGCAGTAGAGCACTAGTCCTGAGCTGAAGAGCTGAGGGACAGCGCCCAGACCCAGAGTTCAGCCCCCACAACCGACTAAAAAAAAAAAAATTAACTAGAATATGCCTATAAACCTACATGTAAACCCAATGGAGAGTAAAAGACAAATAATCATATCAGGATATGATTATTAAACAACAGCCTAAGCATTCACACAGTGAGAAGATATTCTTAGGAAAGGATTACAAGGGCTCAATAGCTGTGTGCATATGATCATATAAAATGATGCTTATAGAAAAGATCTCCAAGAAATGGAGGCAATGAGTTTTTTTGTTGTTGTTGTGAAAATACCATACAGAGGGGTTACAATTACATGGGCAAGGTAATGAATACATTTCTTATCAAGCATTGTTGCCTCCTCCTTTGTTTCCCCTTCCCATCCCTTCCCGTCTCCCTCCCCCCTACTCCCTGCCCCTTTACTCCCCCCTTCCCTCTTTCCCCCCCAGCCAAAGTTGTAAAGTTCATTTTTCAACATAATGTCTTGTACATCTCATTGTTGCAATGGGTCCACCTGTATCCCTATTTAAACAATTTGTTTTTTCCCTTCCCCTCCACAAATTATACCAACATCAAATACAGTGAAAACAGGGGTTATACTGTGGGGGAGAGACATACAAAGCAACTAAGAAATCATCTTATAAATATGTTAGAAACAATAGCAAGAAAGAAAAAACACTTGAGTCCTTATCTTGGGGTTCATTTCACCTAACATCAACTTATCTGATCGTTTCTGCTTGTCTCAGACATATACTAGTTATTGCAAATAAGGGAAACCATGGGACCTATGTTTCTTTCGGCCTGGCTTACTTGGCAATGGGTTTTTTATTGTAGTTTTTGCAGTTCATTTTTTTTTTCTTTTCTTCTTTTCTTTTTCCTTTGGTTTATTCCCTCTGTCACTGGTTTTTATTTCTGTAATCTTTGTCTTGTATATAAGTTTATCTGATTTGGGACGAGGAAGGAGAAGCACAGAAATAGTAGGACAAAAGGTGAACCAATTCAACAATGAAACCCACTAGACACTATGTTGAAAATGAACTATACAACTGGGCGTGGGGTGGGGTAGGGAGTCAGGAGGGGAAAACCTGGGAGAGATGAAGGAAGGGATGACACTATTCAAAAGGAAATGTACTTATGACCTGGCTTATGTAACTGTAACCCTCTGTACATCACCTTTACAATTAAAAAAATTAAAGAAAAGAAAAACTAACCCAGGAGGCTAAATATCCCCAGTCTACCTAAATTCCTAAGTAATTTAAAGATCATCTTCACACCATGATTCTAAAAAAGGAAAAAGCCTACACTTTCTAGGGTACAATAATCTCATGTGTACATATGATAGGATTTCACGACATTGTTCCATAGTCCAGGCTTGTCTTTAACTCAGTATATGGTATGTATGTACTGGCTTCAAGCATGTAGTTTGGCTTCAAACTTGTCCCATACTCCCAAGATCAAGGGTGACTAGTATTACCATCATGTCCTGTCTTTAAAAAAAAATTTAGTATTAACACTTAACATTATTTTATATTAACTATAGAAAGGAATTTCACTATGATATTTCCATAAATGTACTGTTTTTTATTAGACTGAGTTTTATTATTCTAGCTCCCTATAAGCATGGATAATAATCAATACTATTCAATAATATTCACCCACTCATATCAACTTCCAACATGTTCTCCATCAATAAAACAGCCACTTTTTACATTCATGTAATTTTAAAGTCTAAATTCCATGTGTTAGAGAAAATATATGCTATTTGTCTTTCTGAGTCAGACTTATTTTTACATAACCTGATGTCCCCCAGACACATCCATTTTCTGTGAATGACATGATTGATTCTTTTCTTTGACAATATTGAGATTTAAACTCAAGGCCTCACTCACACTTGTTAAACTGATGCTCTACAATGGGAAGCCTGGCTTTATACTGGTTATTTTGAAGAAGTCTAACAAACTTTTCTGACCACATTGGAGCCAAAACATAGTCCTCTAGATCTCGACCTCCTAAGTATCTAGGATTATGCGCAGGAACCACAAGCATCCATCAACTTTATTTCTTATGGCTAATAATACTCCATTGTGTGTAGGGGGTGGTGTGTGCCTGTGTGTGTGCATGTGTGTCTGTGTACCTACCACATTTTCTTTAAGTTTTATAAGTTAATGGACACATAAACTGATTTAGTTGCTTGACTATTGTAAACATTGCTGCAATAAACATTATGTGCAAGAATCTCTGTTGCAGGCAGACTTACATTTCTTTGCATATGCTCAGGAGTGGTAATAGCAGATTTTTAAAATTTTTGAAGAACCTCCATAATGTCATCTATAGTAGCTTCACTAATTTACATTCCAATCAATAGTATATAAGGATGTCCTCACCAACATTTGTGTTTGCTCTCTCCATAATAGCCATTCTGACTAGGATGAAAGGGAATCTAGGTGTCATTTTAATTTACATTTCCTTTATGGCTAAGGCACTGAACATTTCTTCAAATATTTATTGGCCATTTTACTTCTTTTGAGAATTATTTGCATGTTTGCTCATTTATTGAGCTTTTTTTGTTTTTGTTTTTGTTTTTTGCTGGTCCTGGGGTTTAAACTCGTGGCCTAGGTGCTATCCCTGAGCCTTTGTGCTCAAGGCTAGAACTCTACCACTTGAGTCACAGTGTCACTTCCAGTTTTTTCTGAGTAGTTTCCTGGAGATAAGAGTCTCAAGGACTTTCCTGCCTGGTCTGGCTTTGAACTGTGATTCTCAGATCTCAGCCTCCTGAGTAGCTAGGATTACAGGCATGAGCCACTAGCACCCAGCTAGATTTTTCTTTTAATACTTAATTTTTGAGCTCTTTATATATTCTGCATATTAATCTTAGCCTATTTATTTGCTGGCAGATTTTCTTTCATTCTGTGGGCTATTTCCAAATTCTGGTAATTTCTTTTGATGTGCAGCTTTTTTCTTTTTTTCTTTTTCGGTACTTGGGTTGAAACTTAGGGTCTTGTGATTCCTTCATTTGCTTGTTCAGCTAGTACTCTATCACTTGAGTCAAGCCTCCAATCCAGTTTTTTGTTGGTTAATTTGGAGATGGAGTTTTGCAAACTTTCCTGCCCAAACTGTCTTCAAAATGGAATCCTCTGCCTGGATCACACTTGTAATCCTATCTACTCTGAAGCTGAGATCTGAGGATCATGGTTCAAAGCCAGCTCAAGCAGGAAAGTCCATGAGACTCTCATCTCCAATAAACTACCCACAAAAAGCTAGAAGTGGAGCAGTGGCTCAGGTGATAAAGTGCTAGCCTTGAGCAAAAGAAGCTTAGTGACAGTGCCTAAGTTCAAGCTTATGGCAGGTACCAGAGAGGGAGGGAGGGAAGGGAAGGGAGGGGAAAAGAGAGAGACCCTCTGGATCTCAGTCCCCTGAGTAGCTAGGATTACATACAGGCACGAGCCATGGCATCTATTTTAAGCTATTTACTTTGATACAATCCCATTTCTCAATTCTTACCCCTATTTCCTGAGTTACTAGAGTCCTGTTCTGAAAGTCATTGGCTATGCCCTCAAGTGTTTTCTCTAGGCTTTCCTCCAGTAGTTTCAAGCGTTCACATCTTTTGCTAAGGTCTTTGGTCCATTTTTATTGAGTTTTTGTACAGGGCAGAAAATAGTAATCTAGTTTTATTCTTTTATGTGTGTACATCTAGTATTTCCAAAACCATTTGTTGAAGAGATTCTCTTTTCCAAGATAAGTTTTTGGAACCTTTGTCAAATATCAAGTGGCTGTAGCTATGTGCATTTATGTCTAGATCTTTTTTTCTATTGCAAAGGCCTGTATGTCCATTTCTGTGCCAGAACAATGCTTGTTTTTATTAATATGGCTTGGTAGTATAATTTGAAGTCCAGTGTTCTTACCACAATTGTTCTTTTATCCAGATTGCTTTGGCTTTTCAGAATTTTAGGATTGACTTTTCTATTTCTATAAAGAATGACATTGGAATTTTCATTGGGATTAAGGTGAAGCTATAGATTACATTTGTGACAATAGCCATTTTAACAATATTAATTCTGCCACTCCAGGATTATGAGAGGTTTTATTATCTTCTACTGTCTTCTTCAATTTCCTTCTTTAGAATTTTATAATTTTCATTATAGAAATCTTTCATCTCCTTAGTTAAGCTTATTTCTGGATTTTTAAGCTACTGTGACTCAATTGATTTTTTTCTGTTTCCTTTCTCAGCTTGTTCATTATTGATATACAGAAAAGCCACAGATTTTGGAGTATTGATTGTGTAGACTTCATTCTGCTATTTTGCCAAAAGTATTTATCAGATAGAAGAATTTTTTGATGGAGACTTTAGAGCTTTTTAGGTATATCATCATATTATCTCTAAATGAGGATAATTTGACTTTATCCTTTCCAATTTGTGTTCCTCTTATCTCTTTCTCTTTAGCTGAGAATTCAAACATTGTATTGAAGAAAAATTGACAGAATGAAAATTCTTTCTCATTCTTCAGACAAAAATTATTTAAATTTTTCCTCACTTAAACAATGTTAGCTACCCATCTGTCATAGGTAGCCTATATTATGTAGAGTTACATTCCTCTATTTCTATGTTTTTTTCATTTGATTGATTGGTTGATTTTGGGATTAGTACCAGGGCTTGAATTCAGGGCCTTTCAGTCATGGCTCACTACTTGAGCCATGCTTCTAATCCAGTTTTTTGCTGATTAATTGGAGATGGAGTCTCAGAGACTTTCTTTCTGAGCTACCTTCAAACCACAATCCTCCAGTCCTCAGATTTGAGTAACTGGGATTATTGGCTCCTAGCTATTGTATTTCTAGTTTCCTTGGATTTTTTTTTAATTTTATTTTATTTTATTTGAGAACATACTGTACAGAGGGGCTACAATTACATGGGCAGGATAATGCATACATTTCTTACCAAGCATTGCAGCCTCCTCCTTTGTTTACCCTTCACCTCCCTTCCCAGCCTCCCCCCTCCCCCCCACACACCGACATTGTAAAGTTGGTTTTGACATGACATTTTGTACTTCTCATTGTTGCAACAGGTCCACCTGAATCCTTAAACGACTTGTTTGTCCCCATCTCCTCCACATGTTATACTGACATCAAATATAGTGAAAGCGGGGGTTACACTGTGGGGGAGGGACATACAAAGCAACAAAGAAATAATCTTATAAATGCGTTAGAAACACATGCATGAAAGAAACGAAAACATTAAAATACATATTTAAGGGTTCATTTTCCTAACATCACATTATCTGACCTTTTCTGCTTGACTCATACCTATACTAGATATTGCAAATAAGGGAAACCATGGGACCTATGCTTCTTTGGGCCTGGCTTTTTCCTTGGATTTTTATCATGAAAATAATTTTTCAGGGGTTTTTATTGTGCCTGTTGAGATGATCAGGTGATTTTTGTCCTTTATTCTGTTTATGCTTTGGATTACATTTATGTCCTTTAATCTGTTTATGCTTTGGATTACATTTATGATTTTTTATGTTGAATCATCTTTATATCCCTAGAAAGAAGCCAACTTGGACATGACGTATGATCTTTTAATGTTTTGTTGAATTTGGTTTACTTTTTGCATCTATGCTTAGCAAAGAAATTACTGTTTAATTTTCTTTCTTGTTGTTATCTTTACTTAGTTTGGCATTAGGGTACGGTAATACTGGTCACTTAGAATAATTGTGGTAGCATTCCTTTCCTACTTTATGGAATAGTTTCAGAAGTTTTTATGTTGTTTTTGTTTTTTATTTAAGTCTGGTAGTATTCCTCAGTGAATCCACATGGTGTTTTTTGTTGGAAGAATATTTACTGCTTGTTATAATATGTTTAAGTTATTTATATTCTTATGGTTCAAATTTAGTATATTATTTGTCTGGAAATATATGCATTTCTTCTTGATTTTCCAGTTTATTGGAATATAAGTTTTGAAAATATACTTTAATGAACCTCTGAATTTAATTGATATTGCTGTGTTATCTCCCATTCACCTGTAATTTTACTAATTTTTCTCTTAGTCACTTGGGCTAAGTTTTGTCAATAGTGTTTGATTCTTTGTATCATGTTTTAGTCTCCATTTAATTAATTAATGCTATGATCATTACAATTTCTTGTTATTTACTACTTATGAGTTTAGCTTTTCTGATTTTTTTTGTTTTGTTTGTAAACTTGAGGTGCATTATTAGGTGATATGCTGGAGATGAAGTTATATATGTGAAACTTTTTTAAACATAGGCATTTGAAACTATAAACTTTCCTTTCAGCATTGCCTTGTGTCCCAAAGGTTCTGATAAGTTGCACTAATTTTCATTTTACTCTAGAAATTTTGTTTCCTACCCTTATTTTTTCAGTGACTAATGGATCAATCAGCAGCATATTATTCATTCTCCATAAGTTGTATATTTGTGTATATTTTCCCATTTGCACTCATTGTTGATTTCTCATTTTAGTCCATTGTGGTTTGATAAAATTTAAGAAGGTGTTTCAATTTTCTTTTATTTCCTGAGACTTGCTTTATGCCCTAAAATGTGATCTGTTCTGGAGAGAAAGTTTTCTGGGCTGTTCAGAAGAATGTACATTTTTCAGTTCTTCAGTGGACTATTACATAGATGTTTATAAAGTTCATTTAATCTGTAGTGCCTTCTTTGTTGTTGGTGGTAGTGGTTGTGGGGCTTGAACTCAGGGCCTGGGCACTGTCCCTGAGCCTTTTAGTACTGAAGGCTAGACCTCTACCACTTGAGCAACAGCACTATTTCTGGTTTTGGAGTGGTTAATTGGAGTCCCACAGGGACTTCTCTGCTCAAACCGGCTTCAAACCTCGATCCTCAGATCTCACCTCTTAAGAAGCTAAGATCATAGGTGTGAGCCACTGGCACTTGGCTTGTAGTGCCTTTTAAATCTAAGTTTACTTGTGATTTTTTTTTTTATCTGAATGACTTACCTATTTATGATCATAAGGTACTAGAGTCACTTACTGTTCATGTATTATCTCTGGTTTTATTTCTAGTAGTATTTGTTTTATAAAGTAGTGTAGCAACATTTGTTATGTATATGTTGACAATTATTATAATCTCTTGATGGATTGTTCCCTTTATCAACATAAATTGACCTTCTTTTTCTCTTTTACATTTTGTTTGTTTGAAATCTTCTTCATCATATATGGGAATTACTACTTCTGCTTGATTTATGGCCTCGTTTCCATGGATTGTCTCTTTCCATTCTTTCACTTTAAGCCTGTTTGTCTTTGCCACTGAAGCATATTGCTTATAGACAACAAATGATCAGGTCTTGTTCTTTAATCTTTAATCTAATCTACAAGTCTGGGTCTTTTGATTACAGACCATTAACATTCTGACATATTTCTGAAAGGTATTACTAATTCCTGTCATTTTGTTGTTTTGGTAATGTTTTGTTTTTTCATGATCCTTCTTTGCTTACCTACTCATGTACTATGGTTTATTCTTTTCTATGTTCTTTTCTATATAGTTATCTTTTTGTTTTATCTTTCTCTTCTGTGTATAGGATTCCTTTAAGTATTTTCTGTAGCGCTGGCTTAGTGGCCATTAGTTTCTTTAGTTTCCACTTATGGTATGTTTATACTACTGAAATTATAAAAAATAGCTTTGCTGCACAATAGCTAGGTTATGGAAACAACCCAGATGCCCCACCACAGATGAATGGATCCAAAAATTGTGGTATCTATACACAATGGAATATTATGCAGCCATTAGAAATGACAAAATAATGGCATTTGCAGGGAAATGGATGGAGCTAGAAGGAACCATGTTGAGCGAGGTAAGCCAAGAGCAAAGAGACAAATGATACATGGTCTCCCTGATAAGTGGATGCTAAATCCAAAATGTTAGGTGATACAACAAAACTAACAGGACTTAAGAAACAAAGAACTCCCACTCATCTGGTCGAACCACTACTAAATATCCCCATGCGGCTGATCACATGCATAGTGTATATGTGTACACCGTTATATGTTATAGACTGTGATAGACAATTTGCTCCAGGAAAGTTAGAATGAACTTGTGACTTTAAATGAGCATCATTATTCCACAATACTGTGAAATTCGGGAAATTATGTAATCACTTAATCACAAAAAAAAAAAAGAACCTCGGGGAAGGTAGGGAGGGAAGGGATGGTAGGGGGAAAACAATGGAGCGGGTAACAATGCTCATAGGAAGTGTACTCATTACCTTACTCATGTAACTGTAACCCTCTGTATAGTATCTTTACAATAAAAAATAAAAAATATTTTTAAAAATAGTTTTGCTGGAAACTACAAACTAAGTTGGCAGTTATTTCCCTCAAGGTTTAAAATACACCATTCCATGCTATGTTTTTAGATTCTCTGCTAACAAATCTGATAGGTTTATCTTATTTTATTTGTGACTTGATGCTTCCCTCTTGCAGCTCTCATTTTTCCTAGTTGTTTATCATCAATGTTTCAACTATACTATGATTATAAAGAAGTTCTCTGGTCTCATTTGTTTCATCCTCTGAAATCCTACTGTACCTGGTACTTATCTCTTTCCCTAGATTTAGGGGAATTTTCTGCTTTTGTTTCATTAATTGTTGTTTTCTATGCTATTCCCTTTCATTTCTTTTTCTTTCTTCTGTGCCCTTGATTCATAGGCTTAGCATTTCCTCCCAGCTATCTTGTCTGCTTTATTCATTTTTCTTTCTTTCTCTTTTAACCATTGTCTGAATGTTCTAATTTACCTACCTTGTCTCCATACCCCAACAGTCTGTCTTCTATTTGATCCAATCTACTGATAAAGCTTTCAGGTGAGTTTTATTTGATTTTTTCAAGATTTCTATATCTTTATTGAATTCCTCTTTTATATCCTGTATTGTCTTTGCTATTTTCTTAAATTCATTCACGTGTTTATTCATTTCTCCTTTAGCAATCATTCTTATAATAATTCTTTTGAATTCTTGTCTGAAACTTCAGTTGGGGTCATTATTATGGAATTGCTCACTTTTGGATCAGTCATATTGCCTTGGGTTCTTCCCCTTCCCTCCCCCGCCACATTCCTTGTGTTTCTTTGTTGAAGTTTGTACAGCTGAGGCTGAATCAGTTGTGGGGCTTGATCATCTGTAGTCTCTCAATGTTCCGTTATGACTGGGTAGCAGCAGGATTGATGCTGTTTCTCACCACTGAACTGGAGTTAGAACTTAGTAGTCAGATATTTTTGCACACGTGCTCAGGGTATCAGGCCCAATCCCCAGCATCACTCAAAGACAGGATTATCTGGAATCTCTTTTAGTTCTTACTTTACGGGTTTGTATTATACATGGGTTGGGGGTAGATTCAGTCAACATTCAGTTGTAGCTTTTTTTTTTTTTTTTGGTAGGTCTTGGGGCTTGAACTCAGGTCCTGGGCACTGTCTGTGAGCTCTCTCACTCAAGGCTAGTGCTCTACAACTTTGAGCCACAGCACCACTTCTGGTTTTCTGGTGGTTAATTGGAGATAAGAGTCTCATGGACCTTCCCGCACAGGCTGGCTTTGAACCACAACCCTCAGATCTCAGCCTCCTGAGTATTATAGGCTACTATTTTAGGCATTAGCCACCAGCACCCAGATTCAATTGTAGTTTCTGAGATGCTTTTACTTTAGAAGTTTCCTTTCTGTGTATATTGGAAGCTGCTACTGGCTGCAAGCAAGTTTGTAACCTGTGGCCAGACACAGTCCCACTTACTCCACAGGTCACTCGGTTTGTGTCTCCAAGGTCAGCAAGCATCTAACCATAGGAATATTCCCCAAAACATATCAGTGGCAGGGGATGGGAAGGCATGAACAGAACACTGAGCTTTGGACTGGAGAGAAAAAACTGAGTGACTCAGGCTAAGGTCTTTTTATTTTCTTATACAGTCATCAATTAGCACCCTGTGGGAAATACTCTACTATCCATGGACTCTGTGCTTTGTTTCTTCATTAATCTTCAAGGAGTGGAACTAGCTTTCATCAGAGAGTGTAGGGCCATAGATACCTTTACTGGTGTGTGTGTGTGTGTGTGTGTGTGTGTGTGTGTGTGTGTGTGTGTGTGCGCGCACGCACATGCACTCATATGTGCTCAGTGCTCCTGGGACTTGAACTCAGCACCTAGGTACTATCCCTGAGTAATTTTTCTCAAGGCTAACATTCTAGCATTTGAGCCACAGCTCCACTTCTGACATTTTGTGGTAGTTAAGTGAAGATAAGAGTCTTATAGACTTTCTTGTCCTGACTGGCTTTAAATCAAGATCCTTGGATCTCAGCCTCTTGAATAGCTAGGATTATAGGCACTAGTGGCACCTGGCTGCATCCTCACTCTTCAAACTCACTGCTTAAACTTCTCAGTGGGAGCATGTCAAAACATCCCCCCTCCATAACTCTTCTCATGGTAATCTCCCACTATGACAGATTATTCCCGTGCTCTCTGGGTCATAATTGTTTGTCTTCACATTCTCAGAGGAACTTGGTCTCATAAAGTAGACTCCTTTCTCAAGATGATACTTGCCTATAGGAATATGAGATATAGGGAGTTATAAAACATCTTCTCCAATACTCACCTGACACTCAGGATTAGTCACTGTCATATCAAGTCCCCATAGCATATTTAACACTTGCTGGAAATGTGGACTTATCTCATGGCTAAGTTTGTCAGTCTGTTTTACCTTGTGGTTGCCTCTTCAACTTCCTCTTTTACTTAGAGCTCCAGACTGTTTTGTACTTTTTCTCTGTCAACTTTCTGTCTCTCCATGTTTTTTAGCTGTCCCAAGCCTCTTTTATGATTATAGGTGCTCTTCTGCTCTCTTTAGAATATAATTTCTCCTGTTACCCTGTCTCTACTTATTCATGGAATCAAAAGAGAAAGTATCTAAGCCACCATCTTTCTCAAAATATTTCCCTGTTTTTTAACTATCTGCCACACAAAAAATTAAGAAGTGTACAGAAAAATATAAGCCATCATTAAAATAAAATGCAGAAAGTAAAAATAGGCACAAGGTTAATCCATGCATTTGAATTAGCAGATTGAAATTTTTTAAACAACATATTATAAATATGTTATAAAAAGATGGACAAAATAAGAGGATGTTGAGTGATGAATGGAAAATATAAAAACAATAAAATGTACATCTAGTACTGAAAAATACAGTATCTGAAATGAAGACACACAGGTTCAAAAGCAGAAGAAAGGATCAATTAAAACAACACAAAATTTACAACAAAGGAGCAAACTAAATTTAAAAGAACAGAGTGTTATGAACAAATGCAGCAATGGCACTCACTGGACACTGTTAAAAATGAACTATCCAACTTGTGGGTGGGGACAGGAGGGGAAAACTGGGAGAAAGGAAAGAAGGGGTGACATTTTCCAAAAAGAAATGTACTCTTTACCTGATTTATGTCACTGTACATCACCCTCTGCATGTCACCTTTATAATAACAATTAAAATGTTTTTAAAAGAAGTAAGATAAGAAGGAAAAATAAAATAATAATAAAAAGAGCAGAGTATTAAAGGTTTGTGGGACATTATCAGATGTGACTCACATATAATTGGAGTGACAGAAAGAGAGGATCTGAACAGATAATGATTGAGATTTTTCCAGTTTCTTTTTGGCAATACTGGGGTATGTACTCCAGACTATTTCCTCAAAATTCTTCCTAAGGAAACCTTTCTTTGTATGTGGAAGTATATCTGACTTTAAAATATACATCTTTACATTATGTTTACCCAAAAAACAATATAGATCTATTTAAAATAAAAAGGCAACTGTAATACATATATTTCAATAAAATTTTCTTTAAAATATGCCATACTAAAGATAAGTGGTTAGCACAATTTGAAACTAAATTTACTACACTATATTCTTCTTTAGTCTGTCCTACTAACATTTTGCCTTCTGTAGTTATAATCACCATCTTCCTCTCAGCTATTCAAAAAAAAGTCAACAAAAAACAAAAAAGTAATCAAGTCCTTCCTCTCATTCTTTCCTTACTTGTAAATTTTGATTATGCCAGTGTTTAACTGGCATAGATTTGTAGAGATGGACTTTAATTTTTTAATACTTTACAAGCTGACTCCCACTTTATCATTATTTTATTAAAATGTGTAAGTAACACATTTTATTTTTTATTTTATTTTTTATTCCTGTACCCTGTCTTATTTACTTATTTATTTATTTTGGTCAGTCATGGGGCTTGAACTCTGAACCTGAATGCTATACAACTTTGGGGGGAGGGAAGTCAGCAGGGAAAAAACTGGGAGAAAATGAGGGGGGAGGAACCTGTTAAAAAAGAAATGCACTCATGACCTAACTTATGTAACTGTAACGCCTCTCTACATCCTTTCACAATAAAATTTGAAAAAAAAATAGAAAACTCAAAGATAAATTAGTACATTGTTAAAATTAAATATTTTATACTTCAAAGAACACTATCAAAAGCTGAAAACTCAAACCACAGGAAAGAAAAATATTGTGTACGATACAAGTATCAAAAATATATTTTAAAAATTATTATAACTCAACAGTTTCAGTAATAGTAGTAAGTGACCCAATTCAAATATGGGCATATCATGCTTATCATTATAGGCTCATGCCTGTAATTTTAGCCACTCAGGAGGCAGAGATCTGAGTATTGTAATTCAAAGCCACCCTGGGCAAGAAAATCTGTGAGACTCTTAACTCCAATTAACCACCAAAAAGCCAGAAGTAAAGCTGTAGCTACAGCACCAGCCTTGAGCAAAAAAGCTAACAGACAGCATCCAGGCTATGAGTTTAAGTCCCAACACACACACACACACACACACACACACACACACACACACCCACACACACACTCTCACACATTCATATATATATATGTATATATATATATATATATATGAATTCAATTATTTGCTCTCACACATTCATGTATGAATGTGTGAGAGCAAATAATTGAATGGACACTTCTCCAAAGAAGTTATGCAAAGACCAATAAACACATTAAAATGGTTCAGCATCATTAGTTTTTAAATGTAAATTCAAATCACAAATGAGATTTAACTTCCACTAGAATACATACTTATGATCAAGATTGATAAATCTCTATTTAGATTGATCAGGAAAAAGGGCACATTTCTAATACCAGGAACAAAAAAGATACATCACTAGAACAGATATTATATATTACCAGGGCCTGGGAAGGTGGCTCAGTGGTAAAGTGCTTGCCTCACATGCATGAGGCCCTGAGTTTGATTCCTCAGTGCTACATAAACAGAAAAAAATGGAAGTGGCGCTATGGCTCAAGTAGTAGAGCATTTGCCTTGAGCTGAAGAGCTCAGAGGCAGTGCCCAGGCCCGGAGTTCAAGCCCTACGACCGACCAAAAAACATAGATAGATAGATAGACAGACAGATAGATATAGCCAGATACAGTACTAGCCTAGAGCAAAAAGAGTTCAAGGACAGCACCCAGGCCCTGAGTTCATGCCCTAGAACAGTTAAAAAAAAAAAAAAAAAAGCAGGGCTAGAGGCATAGCACAAGTTTTAGTGTGAGCCCAAGCAAGCATGAGGAAGTGAATTCAAGCTCATAAAAATTATTACTATTAATTTTTAAATTTTAACTATTTTCATTTATTAAAATTTGTATTTTAATAAAAATACTCAGTTGAAAACTGTTCTATCCTGTTACCTTTTATATTGTTACTGCCAACAGAGCACAAGTTAAGTAAAAATTTTGATCAAATCAAATAAGTTGTAATTTGTTAAGATAAAAGAAAAAATAATCTTATAAAAACATGCATCTGTTACCCAAAAAAACACAAATTAAAAGCACTCCCTTGGGCTGGCAATGTGGCTTAGTGGTAGAGTGCTTGCCTAGCATGCATGAAGCCCTGGGTTCAATTCCTCAGTACCACATAAACAGGAAAAAGCTGCAAGTGGCACTGTGGCTCAAGTGGTAGAGCGCTAGCCTTGAGCAAAAGAAGTTCAGGGACAGTACCCAGATGCTGAGTTTAAGATGAAAGGAAAGGAGAGGAGAGGAGAGGAGAGGAGAGGAGAGGAGAGGAGAGGAGAGGGGAGGAGAGGGGAGGGGAGGGGAGGGGAGGGGAGGGGAGGGGAGGGGAGGGGAGGGGAGGGGAGGGGAGGGGAGGGGAGGGGAGGGGAGGGGAGGGGAGGGGAGGGGAGGGGAGGGGAGGGGAGGGGAGGGGAGGGGAGGGGAGGGGAGGGGAGGGGAGGGGAGAGGAGGGGAGAGGAGGGGAGAGGAGAGGAGAGGAGAGGAGAGGAGAGGAGAGGAGAGGAGAGGAGAGGAGAGGAGAGGAGAGGAGAGGAGAGGAGAGGAGGAAGGAGTGAGCCTCTCTCAAGAAGAATCTCATGGATGGGCTGGGAAGGTGGCTCAGTGGTAGAGTGCTTGCCTTGCATGCATGAGGCCCTGGGTTTGATTCTTCAGCACCATATATGCAGAAAAAGCTGGAAGTGGCACTGCAGCTCAAGTGGTAGAGTGATAAGTCTTGAGATGAATAGCTCAGCGACAGTGCCCAGGCCCAGAGTTCACGCCTCATAATATGAAAATAGCCACATAGTATACCTATTTAAGAAATTGAATTCATTTCAAAATCTGCCCACAAATCAAACTTCAATCCCAGATGACTTTATTGTGGAATTCTACTAAACATTATAGAAAAGAATAATACCATCCTCACAGAAAGTTTTACAGAAGAATTAGGTGAAGGAAATCCTTGCTCTATGAGGCCAGGATTACTTCAATACTGAGTTCACTTTTTTAAAGAAGAAAACTATATGTCATTATCCCTCATGACTATATTTTCAAAAACATTTTTTAAATTTTATTGAGAGCTTAGACATGTCCACTCAAGCCTATAAACCAGCTACTTGGGAGGTAGAGATTGCAGAATCATGGTCCAAATCTAGCCTGGGTATAAAAGTTGGGAGCCTTGGCCTATGGCCAGGAGGACGGGGCCTGTGTCCATGTCTATGTCAGTCTATGTGGGGCCTTGGCAGCCATTGTGGCCTTGACCATAGTGGGGAGCACCAAGATGTAGTGACCAGCTACCTGTAGATTCTGTCCTCCAAGAAAATCCTGCCATGATTGGGTTGGACTCCCAGATAAATATTCAAACCTTCAACCTATTCATTTTTACATCCTAGAAAATGAATCACCATTGGAACAAAAGCTTAGAGGATGAAGACGAAAAAAACACAAGAATAGACCCAGCAGTTTTGGGCAAACCAAAATTTGACTTTTAGTAAGGATAAAGAATCAGTCATTTCAGGAGGAGGAGGAGGAGGAGGGGGAGGGGGAGGGGGGAGGAGGGGGGAGGGGGAGGGGGGAGGAGGGGGGAGGAGGGGAGGAGGAGGAGGAGGAGGAGGAGGAGGAGGAGGAGGAGGAGGAGGAGGAGGAGGAGGAGGAGGAGGAGGAGGAGGAGGGGGAGGAGGGGGAGGGGGATCAGTCATTTGCTCGAGACTGACTGCAAACTGAAAGCCAGGGCCTGAAAACAGGTAAGGTCAAAAAGCAACACTGACTGCAGAAGAAATGGCTTTACAAGGAATTTTTAAGTAACACTTTTCAGAAGCATGTGTATACAAGAGACTAGGGCAGGCATAATTTGCCTTCACCTTCTTCATGAGGGAAGGGGAAAGGATTTGGAACAAGCTGACACAGAAGCATGAGAACAGGAACCCCTCCCTGACCCGCCTGCCTCTCCCATGTCCAGCATCCACTCTGAGGGCCCTGGAAACTCTTGAGTGACCACAGCCCGGTGTTTTTCTGTGGATTCCCACATGGCTTATTGTCACAAATCCAATGTAAACAAAGTGTGAAAAAAAATTAGGAGTCTCCATCTCTCCACAATAGAAGCACTACAGCTGAGCACAGTGGGAAACACCTGTCATCCCCAGAAACATGGGGAAGTACAAGTAAGATTATCAAAACCCATGCTAGGCCTGGCATAAAGATCCTACCTCAAAAATAACCAATGCATGGCTCAAGTGGTAGAGACCCTGACTAGCAAGTGTTAAGACCTAAGGCTCAATCCCCAGTATAATAACAAAAAATTACAACCCTCTTTATCCACAGATTACATCACACATATAGAAAATGCAATCAAGCCAAATAGCTATTAAAATTCATAAATCAATGTAGCAAAGCTGTGGGATCCAAAATCAGTCTACTAATTCTAATTGTTTTTCTACATACCCTCATCCCTCAGTCTCCATGGGGGACTGATTCCAAGACTCCTAAGGATACTTGTCTTCATTTGCTTGAATCTCTGATATAAAATGACATAGTATTTGTAAAGAATTTGTATACTTCCTACCATGTGTTTTATATCAGCACAGATTATTTATAATCCTTAATACAATGTAAATGCTATATAAATAGCTATTATACTGCATTGTTTCAGAAATAGTGACAAAAATAAGTCTGAAAAGAAAGGAAGAAAGACGGGAGAGAAAGAAGTCTTCTCATCTACAAACATGTAGCAGACATCACATTTCACACTACTCTGGTGAAAAATAATATTAAATACTAAACTCATCACCCCATGGTGCCTCTCAGACTCCAGGGCCCATCCTGAAGACAAGTTGTGCTGAAGCCGTATTTTTACTAAGATTCTCAGGCTTACTAGAAAGAAAAATATATTATTTGCAGGGAAATGGATAGACCTAGAACAAATCATTATAAGTGAGGAAAACCAAGCTCAGAGAGACAACTGGCACATGTGTTCTGTCTTATACGGAAGTTAGATCTAAAATACAGTGGGACATAATAAATTATACATGACTCTAGGCATTCACACACAATGAGACCAAAAGAGGAATATAAAGACAATGCCTATGTGCCTCTGATCATATAAAATAATATTTATTGAACTCCAGGAAATGGAAACAGGAAGTTTTTTTCTTTGTTGTTGTTGTTTTCTTTTTGTCTTGTTTGTTCATTTATCTGTCATTGGGAGGGTAAGGGAAGGCCACAGAAATGCAGAGACAAAGGGTCAACAAATGCAACAACAGTATTTACTAGATACTATGTTGAAAATGAACTATGTATACAACTTGTGGGTGAAGATGGGAAGGAGAAACTGGGAGAGAGGAAAGGGGTGACATGGTCCAAAAAGAAATGTACCCTTTATCTGACTTAGGTAACTGTAACTGCTCTGTACATCATCTTTATAATAACAATAAAAATATTTTTAAAAGATTCTTAGGCTTAAAGCACTTGAGCTTGTGAGAGGCACTTAAACTCCATCCCCAGCACCACAAAAAAAGATCACTGAATACAGTTTTAGTGTCATGTTTTGTGGTTTCCACAATAGTTCTGAGAGTGCTAGAAGCTATAGGAATTTACATCTGGGTGTTCTCTTCCTGTCAAGTCTGTACAGTTTAAGAAATAGAATCAAACACGTGGAATTTAAGCAGTACTGGGGCTTGAACTCAGATGCTAGACACAATATCTTAGCTTTTCCACTCAAGTCTGGTTCTTTACCACTTGAACCACAGCTCTGCTTTGAGCTATTCTAGTGGTTAATTTGAGGTAAGTCTCACATACTTTTCTACCCAGGTAGCCTTCAAACTGCAATCCTCAGATCTACTAGACTTATATCATGAGCCACCAGCACTTGGCTACACCTGAAATTTTATCAGGATTTTTTTAGGTCTTTTAGGTGTGTTGCTCAAATTTTTTAGTCAGTGTCCAAAATTTTGGGTTTGAAATCCAGCATTATAAATCCTGTTCCCTTAATAAAAGTTATATAACCTTATGACAAAAGTTTTCTGTAATATGAAAATAATAATGGCACCTCTACCCCATCCAGAGTGCCAAGAACAGTGGTAAATTTACACAATAACTTGAAAAAGTGTTGAGTGTAGTAATCCTAGTATTCAGGAGGTTGAGGCAGGAGGATTGGCAGTTCAAGGCAAATCTAAGCTAAAGAGCAATACTTTATCTCAAATGTATAAAAGTGCCAGCAAACTCAACACAGGCTTAAGGAAATCTATACCTGATTTTCACACATAAGGAGTTTGCAGTACAGCCAAGTTCACTAGCTACAATGATGTCTTGGGGACTTGACTTTCCTCTTCTCGTCTCAGTTCTTCTCATGTGTCTGTATGGTCATACAGACTTCTTTAGTTGGCAATCCAGGCTCAACCTTCTGCATCACAGAATTCAAGTTGTCTTCCACACTGTTCAAAGCAAGGTCTCAGAATTGAGTCACATTAGGCCCATCCCAAAGCAATCACAGAATGGATGCAATGTTCTCAATTACTCTCCCTGAGTGACATGCCATTACCTGGAGCACATGCTCAGAAAGGCAAAGTAGGTGAGACCTGAAAGAACATATGGTTTCTGGTACCAGAAAGGCACGGATGCTAGGCCAGTAAAGCTACACATCATTAGTATACATTTTTCTTGATGGATATCCAACCCACTGGACTGAGGGGTTGCTTAGCTCCATTCAATAGAAGTACCTCAGGCTGGGAATGTGGTCTAGTGGAAGAGTGTTTGCCTAGCATGCATGAGGCCCTGGGTTCAATTCCTCAGTACCACATAAACAGAAAAGGCTGGAAGTGGCGCTGTGGCTCAAGTGGTAGAGTGCTAGCCTTGGGCAAATGAAGCTCAGAGAGAGTGCCCAGCCCTGAGTTCCAGCCCTAGGGTTGGCAAAAAAAAAAAAAAAAATCAGTGGTAGTACCGTCTTTCATAAGGTTGGAGCTTGGTGTGACTTGGGAGCAGATGTGGTTAGCTAAGTTGGATGGTCATTAGAGAGTCACTGAGGGTGACTGAGAGGATGGTATGAAAGGAAGTAGAATGGATAAACGGGACACACTGTTATCCCAGGGGCAGCCTGCACAAGCACCTGGCCCCCACCACTGTGGGGGGCTCTCTGGAGTCGAAGTGGTCCTTCAGCCAACCCTAAGTTGGCACAAGAAGTTTTCTTTATATTCTGCCATCCATTAATCAGGTGTGCAAAAACTACTTGGGGATTGAGAACAAGATTTTGAGGAGGACAATTGTCTTCTGTTGAGAACATTTCTAATGAGACATATAGAAAAGAGTTTCCTGAAGACAGCAGGGCCAGCATCTTGATGGATTGGATATCCATCAAGAAACCACTGTACCTGATGGAGAACCATGGCCATATGTTTAAAACCACCCCAGGAGCACACAGGTAACAGTGAGGTTGCAGAGCCTTATCTAACACTACTAAAATGCAGAGGATAACACTTAAGTGATTATTTAATGTTTGAATCTAATCAATAAAAAATATAAGATTATGAAGCTGAGTTGGGGAAATCTTTGTGCATTTTGCCTCAACAGCCAAGACTGCAACCTGGGCTTTGCTTGCGAGCCAATATGTTGTTGTTGTTGTTGTTTCCCATGGAAATTCTTAGTCAATCATGAATGGTAGCTATCTGAAATCAGGACATATCTGAAATCAAGGACATAAAGATGAGCTGAGAGCATCTGCAACCTGGAAGTATTTATGACTCCCAAGGCTAGAAGTAATAGTCAGTACTAAGGGCTTATGGGTACATCCATGCCATGTCATTCTGGTTGGACTGTCTCTGGTTGATTGATAGGATGCTGAGTCAGAGAATGGGCTGACTCAACTCACAGAGCTTTTGATTTCAACAGAAAAGCCAGGCATTTTCACAGTGTGGGGATAGGGTGTTGGGTAGGTGTGAGAGGGGGTAGGTGGGAGAGTTGATTCCCTACATCAGTGTCTCCCTTTACTTCCAGGCATGTCATGATTCATGATTCCCACAGGTTGCCAATGAAAGGTCATTACACACAAGCCCATGGCAAAAAGCCAGAGCTTAGATGAAATGAACTTGTAGAGGTAGGGAATAAACAACATCATCAGAACTTTGACATATTGGAAGCAGTGGCTGGCTAGAAGCAGAAGTCTTACTGAGCCAGTAAGACTTAGAATAAATAGTTTTAAAGGTTTAGAGTTCATGCATTAATCTCTAGCTGATTAAGTATTTGGACCATTTCCAAGTACTGAACACAGAGGTGAAAAAATGATTCAACAAGCTACCACAAATCTGTGGCCCACCAACGCTTAGAATGTATTTTTGCTTAGGACAAAACTTTGCAACCAGAGAGGGTTTTGTGGATTAAGTGGTTATTTTCTGGGTTTGTTTTTGTTTTTGTTTTAGTCCTGGGTTTGGAGCACATACCTTATCATTAAGCTTCACCCATTCCTAGCCCTGAGTTTGTTTTTCATTTTTCAAATCAGAAAATTCCAAGGACATGTATTTTGCATTCATCTTATGTTGTCATAAGAAACCCAGAATTTAAAATTACTCAGGATTTGAATTCAAAGAATGTCAAAATGATCAGTACCACCCTTATGTTATCAGCTATATAATCAAATAGTTGAGGAGAAACAGAAAAAAACTAGATAAGAGTTTAGAGCTAGAGAGATTTGGGCTCAGTCTTCAGCTCTGTCACTTGCTAGCTATGTGGCTTTAGGCAAATTTTTCAATCTTTCTAGCCTGTTCAGTCACTGTAAAGTGTAGAAAATAGGTTACTTTATTGGGCTAGGGATGTAGTTCAGTGGTAGAGTACCTACTTAGCATGCCTGAGATGCTAGATTCAATAGCCAACACCACCAGAGAGGGAGGTAGAGGGAATGAGGGGAGAAGGAAGGAAGGAAGGAAGGAAGGAAGGAAGGAAGGAAGGAAGGAAGGAAGGAAGGAAGGAAGGAAGGGTGGGAGGGAGGGAGGGAGGGAGGGAGGGAGGGAGGGAGGAAGGAAGGAAGGAAGGAAGGGTGAGTTATCTAATGGGACGCCATGAGTATTAAATAAGATAATATGGGTAAAATGTTAATGTAGTGCCAAGGAAATACTGTCCATGAAGACAGCAATTACTGATAACATTATGTTGATGTAGTTCTTGTCAATATTCTAGACTATCTAACTCTAGATAATAAGATCCTTGAATAAAAAGGGACATGTTGAAAAAACTTCAAGAAACTATTATCTAGAAAAATATGCCATCTAGAGAAATAGACCAAAAATTAGATAAGAATCCTACTTTTTCTTTCCTTTTTTTCTTTCTTTTTTTGGGTGTGTGTGTGTGCTTCAAGCTTGCTAGGCAAGTCCTCTCATGTCTCCATCCCTTTTTTCTGTTTTGCACTGGTTATTTTAACATAGAGCCTCAATTTTTGCCTGGCACATATCTACACAGTGATCCTACTAATTTATGTTCCCTTAATAGCTGGAAAGACAAGTGTGCATCACCATACCCATATTCTTCCATTGAGAAGGATTCTCATTTGCCTTTTGCCGGGGCTGGTCTGGGACTGAAATCTTCCAGCTGTCTGAGTATCTAGGATTACAGGAGTGAGGAACCATGTTTGTTTCTACCTTTTTCTTCACTTGATTTCCTCTAGTAAATACCTTCACAGAGACACCCAGACGTCTGCTTCACTATGTCTAAGTTATCTTCATAATTCTACCAAGTTGATAACAAGGTTAATCATCACTTGAGTGGCTGAAGAAGGATCATGAGTTTTCCAAGCTAGTCTAAGCCACATAGTGAGGAAAAATGACTGATTATATGATGTGAAAAAGTGATAAAAAAAAAATTATAAAATCTATACTCATGTGTATGTGTGTTGTGCACGTGTGCGTGCCCACATGTGGGGGGGAGGGGGCGAGTGGATCCTGGGACTGGTGCTTGAACTTAGGGCCTGGGCACTGCTCCTGAGTTTTTTTGCTCATGGCTAGCACTCTACCATTTGAGCCACAGCTTTACTTCTGGACTTTCTTTTTCTTTTGGTCGGTCGTGAGGCCTGAACTCTGGGCCTAGGTGCTGTCCCTCAGCTCTTCAGCTCAAGGCTAGTGCTCTACACTTGAGCCACAGTGCCACTTCCAGCTTTTTCTGCTTATGTGGTGCTGAGGAATCGAACCCAGGGCTTCATGTATGCAAGGCAAGCACTGTACCACTAAGCCACCTTCCCAGGCCCCTTCTGGACTTTTTTTGTATTTAATTGGTGATGAGTCTCTTCCTGCCCAACTGGCTTTGATCCATTGTCCTCAGATCTCAGCCTCTTAAGTCACTAGTATTAAGGCTTGAGCCACCAGTGCCCAACATGATAGATTAGTGTTGACTTTATATTTCTGATCATAAGCATCTTCTAAATTTTTTTAAATATATATATTTATAATTGTTATTGGTACTGGGAACTGAGCTCATAATTTTCACTCCAACTCACCTTTAAGGTCATAGCAGATGTTCTGCTACTTGAGTCATGTCTCCTGCTCAGGCTTTTTGCTAGTTAATTGGAAACATTTGTTTCTAGGATGTGTCTGTTCAGGCTGGCTTCAAACTTTGATCCTACAATTTCAGCCTCTTGAGTGAAATTGTAGACATGAGATTCCAGAGCTTGGGTTTTATCCATAGTAGTGGAGTTTAAGGGGTTTTGTTCTATTCTGGTGATAAGGATTGAACTTTTTTTTTGGTTGTGGGGCCTGAACTCTGGGCCTGGGTGCTGTCTCTCAGCTCTTCAGCTCAAGGCTAGCACTCTACCACTTGAGCCACAGCACCACTTCCATTTTTTTTCTGCTTATGTGGTGCTGAGGAATCAAACCCTGGGCTTCATACATGCGAGGCAGGCACTCTACCACTGAGCCACCATCCCAGCCCAGGATTGAACTTTTTTAGCCTCATGTTTCTGAGCTACATATGTAGTCCTAAATTGAGGGTTTTTAAATGATGTATAGAAGGAATGGGAGAAAAATCATCTAAAAGAAGATTAATAGCCATAATATATAAAGAACTCAAAAAATTAAAAACCTAAGGAATAAAATTCAATCAATAAATGGACAAATGAGTCAAACAGACATTTCTCAAAAGGAGTAGAAATGGCCAATAATACATGAAAAAAAAAGTTCAACATCTCTACTCATCAGGGAAATGCCAAACCACATTGAAATTCCATCTCACTCAGTCAGAATGGTATCATCAAGAAAATCCAAAACAAGTGCTGGCAAGAATTAGGCAAAAAAGAACCCTTATATTATACACAGTTGGTGGAACATAAATTAGTACAGCCACTGTGGAAATTAGTGGAAATTCCTCAAAAGATGAAAAATAAAACTACTATGTAATCCAGCTATACCACTCCTGAGACTATTCCCAAATGACTCAAAGTCAGCATACAAGAGTGGCACAGAATACCCAAGATGATAGCCAAGTTATGAAATCAGCGTAGGTGTCCATCATCTAGACAAATGGTATATACACATAAGGGAGTATTATTCAACTATAAAAAATAATAAAATTATGTCCTGTGTAGGACGACAGATGGAACTGGAAATCTTTGTGTCAAGCAAAAGTAAGCCACACTCAGACAGGAATTGCATGTTTTCTATCATAAGTGGAATCTATATCTAAAAAAGGTGTGAAAATGGGAGAGTATTCAAGGGAGGAAGAGGACCAGGAGGAGGAATATGCTCAATTTGCATATAGCAATAAAAAACTTTTTAAACAATCTACTATCTGAAGTAATAATAATTACCACAGAACGACAAATTACAAACCCATAGCTAAGATTTAAGGAAATACTAAAAAAAAACAAATGTGCTTATTCTCAGAAGTTAGTATTCTCATAGTAAGGTGGCAAAATTACAAAAGCATAGTGGTTGGATAGTGGAAAAGGTATATCACAAATAAAGTTTGGCCATACTTTTTCTTGCAGAATAAAGGTGTTTTGGATTGTAAGAGTATCAGCATCATAGTTTGGTAAGAACTTAATTGAATATTGTATATCTCTTAACATAAAGTTCTCCAAGAAATGTCAATTGTTTGAAATTAGAATGCTTTTCAGAAAAAAATATATATTAGAAGCATATATATTAGATCAGATATATATTAGATCAGCAATGGTTGTTATGAGGAGCTGGCTACTTAGAAAGAAACTACTAGAAGGGGACAACGTCAAGAATACAGTTTTGATTTGTTTGTTTTTAAAGGAGTATTTTCTAATCAAGAAAGAGCATAACAAGACACCCACACAATCAAGTACTGACACAATATACCCTGGAGACAAGACTCTGTCACAGAAGGCCTCTGACAAGTCCCATTATCTTTAGAAGCTTCCATGAGTCATCTCTCTCAGAAAGGTGACTCCTGTTCCACCCCCAGCTTTGCCCAGTTTTTCCTTGGCACTCACCCACATGTACTCCACACGAGCCCAGGGCTTACTCATCATTGCAAGCACAGCCTGAACTCTGCTGCTTCACTTCTGCTCCTTCTGTCAGTCTGGACTGTTGTGCATCCATCCCTCTCCTCAGAATGGAAGCACCTTAGTTGCCCTGCCCTCTACTACCCTGCCTGGACTACTTGGACACCATTATCTGGTTCCACTGACTCCTCTCTCCTTGGATAATCTTAACATTTTCCCCATCTTTGTGTACTCTACAGCAATGAGCACAGTGCCTTATAAATGTTGGTTGAATTTCACTGAAGGTGGCCTCAGACTGAAGGTATCAAATAGTGATAAACTCAAATACTTGTAGAGTGGAGTGATGATTAAATTAACACCAGAGTCAAATGAGTTACAGAAAGTAAACCACATTTGTGATCTATCTCAGATTTAAAAAAACCCAGATAAACAACTTTTTTAATGTTCACATTTTCTTCTATTTTTATTAGAATACATTAGTTTTTCTTAGGGGTGTTTCAATGTAACATGTCCATACATATATACAATGTATCAACCATACCCCTTCTATTCTTTCTGCTGACCCACTCTCCCCCCACCCCTCGCCACTGCTTTCCAAAATATTTTCATCAGGTTTCATTGTTCTCTTTTCATACATGTAAATTACTTCTATCATATTCATCCCCTTTCACCCCCAACACTAATCCTCCTCTCCCCACACAGTGGCATCTTCTTTCTGGTTGAAGTAACCAGAAAGTTTTAAGTTTTTAAGTAATTTTACAGGAGCCAATTTTAGTTTATTTTTTAATATTTACTACTAGATATCATATCAGCATACTTTGTAAGAAATGGTCTGGTGCTATATATAGATTATAATATATAATATGATATATATTATATATGGGGCTCTCTCTATATATACATACATATATATATGGGGTTCTATGAAGCACAAATTGGCCATATTCAGTCCTTAACTATAGAAGTATGTGCTGAGTGCTGGTGCCTCATGCTTGAGATCCTAGCTATTCAGGAGGCTAAGATCTAAGTACAGCAATTTGAAGCCAGCCTAGACAGGAAAGTCTGTGAGTCAGTGAGACTATTTTTTTGTTTGTTTGTTTTTTGTCCATAATGGGGCTTGAACTCTAGGCCTGGACACTGTCCCTTAGCTCATCAGCTCAAGGCAAGCTCTCTACCACTTGAGCCATAGTGCCACCTCTGGTTTTCTGGTGGTTAACTGGAAATAAGAGTCTCATGGACTTTCCTGCCCTGGCCGACTTTGAACCATGATCCTCAGATCTCAGCCTCCCGAGTAGCTAGGATTACAGGCATGAGCCACTGATGCCCCGCAAAACTTTTTTTTTTTTTTTGTCAGTCATGGGGCTTGAGCTCTAGGCCTGGGTGCTGTCCCTCAGCTCTTCAGCTCAAGGCAAGCACTCTACCATTTTAACCACAGAGCCACTTCTTGTGAGACTGTTTATCTCCAATTAACTATGAAAAAAAAAAAAAGCTGGAAGTGGACCTGTACTAGTAGTAGTAGAGTGCTAGTCTCTTGAGCAAAAAAGCTCAGGGACAGCTTCCAGGCCCCAAGGTCAAGCCTAGGACCAGGACACATACACACACACACACACACACACACACACACACACACACACACACACACACACACACACACACACACACACACACACACACACACACACACACACACACACACACACACACACACACACACACACACACTACAACTGTGGTGTCTAATGCGTAGGCACATGGACTCCATGTCCATACTTCTTATAGTTGAGTGACCTGGAAATCAAGAAATATAGGCCATATGGCAAATGTTCTCTAACTGTTCATGTAAATCATTCTTCTTACAACCATTTGTTATTCTGAAGCTTGTGGAGGTGGCAGGATTGGGGGAAGGGGGGGGGGTGTCCAAGCAGCCATTTACAGAGATCCTCAAAAATGTAATCAAGGCTGTCACAGCAATCTGAGCTTAGTTCCCAGTAGGTGGCCAGCATGACCCACTGGCCACGTGATCTTCTAACTATCTCAGCACAGCAACCCCCGCCAAGAGAATCAGGAAGCCCCTGATCAATCAAAAGAGTCATGAAAAATAATCCTCTGTTATGTAGAGTGGTGTTTGACTCAGCAGTGGAAAACACACACTGGGCTACAAGAACAAAACCAGAAAAACCAACACAATCGAGAAGGTTTGAGAATACTTTCCAGAGGAAATGTATTATATACACGAAATCTGAAAGAAAAGAAAAATACAAGTTAAATTCTAGGCAGAGAGAGAAAGAGAGAGCAAAAGTCTATGTTTGAAGTGAACATGTCTTTTAAAAAATAAATGAAGGTCATTTTCATGTGAATCGTTTTCTAACTATGAATCATATAGAAAGGAAAACATGTATTATGCATACTGATATATTTTGTACAGTAATAGTATAAGGAAATGAAAGCCCAGAGCTAAAACTGATATGTCTATTCATGCTTATTAATATAGACTTGCTAATATGAGCCATCTGTGACACAAACACTTTGTGCTAGGACCATCTGTAATGTTCTTAATCTAATGGTTTAAATGATGGCTCACACCCTCATTAGAAGATATTAGCACCTCAAAATATATTTGCTGGAAATGGCCATACAAGATACTACATGGTAAACTAACCTACCTAAGTGCTAGAAGAAAAGAAGCCAACAGACCTTAAGCCCCTTCCACAATCTAGGACATTTCTTTTATCCATCAATCATCTCAGAAGTCCCACAAACAAGTATTATTCCTTTTTTACTAAAAGAAAGCAAGGCTTTCAAAGGTTTATTAACTTACCCATGATCACACAGCTCAAAAATGGCAGAGCCAAGATATAAATCTCAGGAAGGGATGATAGGGAAAAAACAAAGAAGGAGGTAACAATGCTCCATAGGAAATCTACTAATTACCCTACTCATGTAACTGTACCCTCTCTGTACAGTGTCTTTACAATATTATATATATATATATATATATATATATATATATATATATATATATATGGAAAAAAGTAAATCTCACGTTCTCTGCCTCCAGAATCTATGCTCTCTGTGGAGGCTATTGTTGGCTGCCTTCCCTGCCCTGGCTTCCCCTTCCTTCTAGACATGTTTTTTTGTCAGTCATGGGGCTTGAACTCTGGGCTTGGGCGCTGTCCCTGTTCTCTTCAGCTCAAGGCCAACGCTCTACCACTTGAGCCACAGCACCACTTCCTGTTTTCTAGTGGTTTATTGGAGATAAGAGTCTCACAGACTTTCCTGCCTGGGCTGGCTTTGAACCGTGATCCTCAGATCTCAGCCTCCTGAGTAGCTAGGATTACAGGTGTGAGCTACCGGCACCGGGCTCCTTCTGGACTTTTGTTCAAGCAAATGCTTGAAGCTAAGCCAGCAATCTTTGAGGGTAGGTCTCTTGACTGTAGCAGAGTTTCTTAGCAATAGGTGCAACTAGTATCTCAGGCTGGCTGATTCTTTGCTATATAGGGAGGTCTTACACATCTTTGGAGATTTAGCACTACTGACCTTCACTAGATATCATTCTAACAACTCAGAATGCCCAGTGCACAGATATATGCCAGTGTTCAGCTTAAAAATGGCTATTCCACAGGGCGTGTTGTGCCTCGTGACAATGATGGGTTTTACCCAGGAATTTTCCCAGTGGTGGGTAAGCCAACCACTTGAAAGGAATTTCTGTGCCATAATGACTAGTCCATGAGTGGGAAAGCAGCTTGGGCCAATGACATCCATTGCCCAGGACCTAGAAGTACAAATATTTACACCCAAAATAAAAATGTTACCTAACTTTCTGTTCACAATTTCGGCTTCCTTTTGCATCTTCCTTCCACATTGCTCTCTCCTCTTTGTAGAGGTTCCCTTTCTGGTGCAGAGTACATTTCTTTGCTTGCCTTCTTGGTCCTGCCTTTTCTCACATCCAAAGAATTATCTGCCTCGAGTATTTTCGCTTTTCTTAACTATGAAGCCTCTCCCTTTTTGCAGCTCTATCCCCAAATCACAGGCATATAGCTAGACGCCTTCCCTCAATTACTAGTCTTACTTTCCCTCTCTTGCCCTTCACAGCCAAATTCCTACAAATGATATCTCCACCTGCTTTCCACTCCTTCCTCAGATAGTCCTTACTGTTATCTCATTAAGGCCTCTAATTTACCTAATGAAACTACATGTCAATGTTTACCGATTATCTATCTACCCAATAAGAATTTTCATGCCTCCACTATCTTCTACTGTGTTAGCCAATTCCTCAGTCAACAATTCTTGTTTCCTGTGGTGTCTGTACCACCACTGCTCTGCATGGGGTTAAGCAATAATTATAGGAGGCACTTCTTTTGGACTAAGCCCCTGCAGTGGGCCCCAAGAGACCAGGCTACCAACCAACATGGAGTCCCTCATGCTAAAACTGCACATTACCAACTGCTCAACACCTCTTCAGGGAAATCAGGGTTAGAAAGACAATAGCCAAATTCCCAAGCAGCCCAGCTGGAATTGTCTTGATAAGAATGTTTCCTCTACTTTAATCTTTATATAGAAGTAATCTGAAAAAAAAAAGAAACAGTTATTTCCTATTGTTCTTTCTCCTTGCTCTATGGTAAAAGGAAAGTAACTTTGAAATGATCAGTTGGTTTTTTTGGGGGGAAGAGGAGGAGGTTCTTTGATTTTATGGTGCTTTGTAAAGTTAGGTTGTCTATCACTTGAGCCATATAACCAGTTCTTTCTACTCTGGCTATTTTTGAGATAAGGTCTTGAGTTTATGCCCAGATTGACCTGGATTGTGAAACTCCTGTTTATGTCTCCTTCATAGCTGGGATGATAGGTATGTATGTACCAACGCACCCAGCTATTTCTATTAAGATGGATCTCTGTTTCCTGTAAAGTGTAAGGTCCTGTGTTCCATCCTCAGCTCTGGAAATTAAAAAAAATAGATATCTGAAATTTTCCAGGTATTTTTCTTGTTGCTTTTTGTTTAGGCTTGTCTGGAAACCCTGATCCTTCCAAGTATAGAATTGCAGGTGTGAGCCATGACACCTGGCTCTAATCAAGCCTTTGACTATCAAATCAACCTTTCATGCTTGGCTCACATTTGTGTCACCAAAACAAAGGAAATAAGGTAAATAAAACTAGGAAGTTTGAAGGAAAGATACATGATTAACTGATTGCTATATCACAAAAGACGCTTCTAGAACCACAAGCCTGCTCAGAGGACACCACAACCTTATATAAAAAGTACTTCTGCAAGAGCATCTACCCAGTCACTGTTCAACCTCAGACTACAATCATCCTTGTTAATAACCAATGTGACCAAAGATTGCTATTTCAAAATATCTGACGTTCATTGTGTCTTCAAAACCTTCCCCTAGGCTAAGGTAATGACTCAGTGGTAAAGTGTTTGCCCAGCATGCACCAGGCCCTGTATCTAATCCTCAGAAAAACACACATACACAAGTATATATATTATGCTGAGACAAAATTTTGTGTTTCTAACCTTTTGATGATTTGAATATAACTTGTCTTGTAATATTCTGGTTTTATTTGGAACCTTAATTATTCTGAGAAGATATCCAGGAACTTCACCAGATTGCCAAAGGATCTGTTGTTAAAAGGTGGGAAATGAAATAAACAAAAGTATTGCCTAGTGTTTTCTGCTTTGTGTTTTCTTTTGGTGCTGGGGGTAGAAATCAGGTCTTTGCATGATATGCTTATCTTTACCACTAGGCTACACCCAACTCTACTGCCTAATCTTTTTTTTTGGGGGGGGGGGAATCCGGTCGTGGGGCCTGAACTCTGGGCCTGGGCACTATCCCTCAGCTCTTCAGCTCAAGGCTAGCACTCTACCACTTGAGCCACAGCACCACTTCCAGCTTTTTTCTTTTTGCTTATGTGGTGCTGAGGAATCGAACCCAGGGCCTCAGGCATGCAAGGCAAGAGCTCTACCACTGAGCCACCTTCCCAGCCCCCTGCCTAATCTTTTAAAACAATGTTTTCTTGGATTACTCCTTCTCAATCCAGTGTTTGTTTTGTTGCATGTTTTGAGACAGGGTCTCATCATGTAATGAATGGGGCCTGGAGCTATTCTTATTCCTGCCTAAGCCTCTTAAGTGCTGCAATTACAAGTGTGCACCACTACACCCAACTACTTCTTCCAATTTTTAATATTTGAATATGGGACCACTTACCCCTTACCTCTCCATGTGTGTGTGTGTGTGTGTGTGTGTGTGTGTGTGTGTGTGTGTCTGTGTGTGTCTGTGTGTGTGTGTCAGTTCTGGGCTTGAATTCAGGGCCTTCATCTCTCACTCTAGTTTGCATTTTTTGCTTGTTAACTGGAGATAAGAATCTTTCAGGCTTGTTTACCTGGGCTGGCTTCAAACCTTGATCCTCAGATGTCAGCCTCAGATGTAGCTAGGATTACAGGTGAGAAGCATCAAGGCTGAGTTCCTCCCCATCATTTTTAAATGTTCAAAAACACCTGGGACTGATGATATAGTCATTGTATTTTACAACGATGTTTGGGCTAAGAACTTGAAAAAAGTTTGTATGCTCAGAATTAATGTTACAAAGCAGCATATGTGTATAGACATATGTGTATGTGTATACACATATGGATATTATGTAATGTCAGATATATGTGATAACTGCAGACCAGTGCTGCATGCTTCCCACATCCTGGGCAACGAATAGAAATCTTACCACTGATAGGATTTTGAAGGTTAAGAAACTGAGATACAAGCTGGGTACTGTTGGCTCATGCCTGTAATCCCACCTGCTCAGGAGGCTGAGATCTGAGGATTGCAATTTGAAGCCAGCCCAGGCAGGAAAGTCCAACTTACCAGCAAGAAGTCAAAAGTATAGGTATGGCTTATGTGTTAGGTAGAGGGCCAGCCTTAAGCAGAAAAGCCAAACAAGAGTGTGAGGCCCTGATTCAAGCCCTAGTACTGGCACCAAAACAAACCAACAAACCCTGAGGTACAGATGCATGGCAGGTCATTTGGTCAGTAATTAATGAAGTTAAGCTCTTAAAAGACAGCAAAATGAAGTTATGAGAATGACTAAGTTCCAGACTGGCTCCCAAGGCTAGAACTTGAGGGTAACTGGACTGAACTTTTTAAGATATCTTAAGTGTCCATTCAATAGTAATGAAGTTGTTCAGCCTTAGTGCTTACAAAAAAAGATCTGAAGCCAGGTGCCAGTGGCTCATACCTCTAACCCTAGCTACTCAGGAGGCTGAGAGATCTGAGGATCAGGGTACAAAGCCAGCTTGGGCAGGAAAATCCCTAAGACTCTTATCTCCAATTAACCACCAAAAAGTTGGAAGTGGAGTTGTTGCTTGTGTTCAAGAACACTCTAGCCTTGAGCTTAAGCTCAGGAAGAGTGCCCAGGCCCTGAGATCAAGCCACAGGACTGGCACTACTACTACTGCTACTGCTACTGCTACTGCTACTACTACTACTACTACTACTACTGCTGCTACCAAGAATTAGTATACTAAGAGTGTAGCTCAATATAGAGCACTTATTTAGCATGTTCAATGCCCTGAGTTCCATCCTTGGCATAGAAAAACAAAATTGGTATTACCTATTGAAACACAAGTCAGAGGAGGGCCTTTTCTCTTCCTTCTTGGCTCTGGGGATAGAAACTCTGAGCTTCACCTGTAGCTCAGGAAAGTATTTTATTCATCCACCTATTGGGTTCTGGATACATCTATAGGGCCAAAGTTATAAATGTTTTCTAAGGCCAAAAGAGTCAAAGTGAGATAATCAGGGTTACTCAATACTGATGAAATAAGAAAACAAATGAGCCAGTTAAAGGCATTGGTTTCTTAGATTTTCTTCCCTACAAAGGTCATCCCAAAAGGACAATGGAGCCAAGCATTGTGGTACATTCTTCTAATCCCTAGCACCTGGGAGGCTGAGTCAGAAGACTTGAGTTTAAGACAAGCCTGGGCTACATAGCAAGACCTAGTCGCAAAAATAAATAAACAAATAGATACATAACTCTTATTCTCTGCATTTATGTTTATTAAATATTCCATAGACTCTACTCTTCTCCAAAACAGAAAGGAAGGAAGGAAGGAAGGAAGGAAGGAAGGAAGGAAGGAAGGAAGGAAGGAAAAGAGAAAAACTGGTTTATGCATTTTGCCTATCTCTGTTTCTGGAACAGTGATTTCTTATTACAATTTGACCTTCTGTATTGAAGATGCAGTCTCATAAAATAGGCTAATGTAAGTCCATTCCTGAAAGATGGATTTGCTTCTACCGCACAGAGAAATCCAGTTTCTTAGCCTGATTTACTGCATGTACCATCCTGTGAATTCTCTTGAGAGACCCAAATACGGCCTTCTTTTCCAACACAAAGCATACATTACTTCCTTCTGGAGGACAAGTATGCTCTTCTGCACTATGTGCAGATAATCCAAATACGTCTGTGGAAGTCAGAAGTCTCATTAAACTTACAGATCCAGCCTCAAGTGCTGTCACATACTAGCTGTCCTGACATGAGAAATTATTTAACCTCCTTTAGCCTCAGTCTTTCTATACAATGAAGATTGTTTTTAATGCATTAGGTTTGCTGTGGAGATTAGATGATTTGAAGTGATTTCTTACACATTTTAAACTAAATTAAATTTTTTTGGGAATTTCTGGCATGGCTCAAGTGGTAGAGCAAATTCTTAGCAGGCACAAGGCCCTGTGTGCCAAGTGCTTACCCCAGTACCACAAAGAAAAAAATCTGTACAGGGAATTTTAAGAATAATTATCAGAGAGCCGGGCGCTGGTGGCTCATGCCTGTAATCCTAGCTACTCAGGAGGCTGAGATCTGAGGATCTCGGTTCAAAGCCAGCCCGGGCAGGAAAGACCGTGAGACTCCTATCTCCAATAAGCCACCAGAAAACCGGAAGTGGCGCTGTAGCTCAAGTGGTAGAACGCTCGCCTTGAGCTGAAGAGCTGAGGGACAGCGTCCAGGCCCAGAGTTCAAGCCCCATGACCGACAAAAAAAAAAAAAAAAAAGAATAATTATCAGAGGCTCAATAGAATACACAAACACATAATCTGTAATTGAGGAACTGTAAACATCTACCACAAAAACAAAAACAAAAACAGCTTTCTATAGCTTCAACACTCTCTCTTGCTGCCTTTCAGCTACTTCTGAGGTCTTTCTTTTCTTTTGTTACTTCTGTGTCCTATCACATTTATTTATTTTTAATTAAAAAAATTAGGTAGGGGCTGGGAATGCGGCTTAGTTCAATTCCTCAGCACCACATAAACAGAAAAAGTTTAAGTGGTGCTGTTGCTCCAGTGGTAGAGTGCTAGCCTTGAGCAAGAAGAAGCTCAGGGATGGGGCTTAGGCCCCAGGACTGGCAAAAAAAAAAAAAAAAACCTAAACTAAAATTAAACAAAAAGAATTAGGTAGTACCGGGATTTGAACACAGTGCCTGTGCTTTCTAAGCCTGCACTCTGCCCCTTGAGCAATATCCCCAATGGCAGAGCCAGGAAAGGTCTCACAGCTGTCAGGATGTCAAATCTGACCATATGCCAACAATCTCCATATATTTAAATGAAAATGTCGACATGAGGGTGGTTACCATAAAGACTGTCTTTCACATTGCCAGTGCGCTATGTCAGTCTTTTACAATGTTCTAACAATGTGTAACTCCAACCTTAATGCCTCAGGGAGCGTGGGGTCCTTACCACCTGTCTCAGTAGAACATAATCTAAGCAGGTGTGAGGCTCTAGCACCAAAGCCCAAACAAAAACAATAATTAACAACAACAACTAATGGGTAATGGGGCTTAAAATATTAGTGTTACCAGAAATTTGGGGCAGTTAAATTGACTTTGGTCCATGTGTCTGGTAAGAGAAGAATTCATGCAAGTCAAGAACATAGTAAAAGTGATAGAAATATAGGAATGTTTATTAGAAAAGCAATATGTCACAGAAAGAGAGCACTGGATACAGACATGCCAAAAGTCAGCACTTCTGGCCATCTCAGCCATCTTGTATCAACTTTTTGGTTACAGAGATTGGCTTTGAGTTGAACTGGAAGAACTGTGCCCTTGAAGATGGCACTCTGATTGATGGGTCTCCTTTCTGTTCCCTATAAGTACTCGGCACCAAAGCTTAGTGCTCTGTCTTTATGTAAGGAATATCTTACTTCCTTATTCTTTTGTAGTGCCCTGACCACATTTCCATAACGGGCACGACAGGTTTTGGTTTATCAGCTTATCCTGCCATCTGCAAGTCTGATAGGCCTGACTGCCTGATTGTCTACTAACTCCTATCATTTGTAAGGTCTGGTTCCTGCTGACAAAGATAATCAGCAGTGTAGATAGCAAAATACCACTGATATTATATGGCTCTGTATAAGTCAGTGTTTCTATGTGGTTGTGTTTTTTTTTGCTGTTGTTATTATTTGATTTTAAACAACAACAACAACAATAAATCCATAACTTCTTGCAATGTAGCTCAGGCTAGCTTGAAATCTATAACTCTCAGCCTCAGCCTCCTTGTAGGACAGCAAAGATGGCGCTGAGAGGAGTTGAGTGGGCAGAGCCCGAATTGTTTATGTTAAAATCTGACTATATACTACAACCAGGCGAAGTGGCGTTAGTGCGTGAACAGCTCTCGGACAGCAGGAAAAGTATAGAAAGCTTAGGCGCATGATAGGGTGACCTCTACAATGGTTGGTTGTTTCCTTTTCCTACCCTTCCATGCCACGAGGGTTTTTTGCTTTTTAAAGTGCTTGCTGAGTGGTAATAAATGAGTTCCTACTTGACTTGACTCCCGGCTGTGCCTGACTGTCTCGGGACTAAGGGAGGCTGGGGAACTTTCCTCGGACCCCATCTGTCTTCCACAGAATGGACGGAGACCTAAGTGCTGTGAAGAAGTCTGTCTTTAATGTATGCAGATATAATTGAGAATCCTATACACTATAACTTAGTGTATATGTTTTCTCCTAGCATATAGACATCACATAATTATATTATGTAAGCCTCTAGAATTCCTATCTCTACTGAGTAGATGATAAAAAGTTTGAAGAAGATATTTTCAAGTGGTAAGAAAGAGACTTCAATCCAGGCCTCCAAGAATCCAATATTGGGCCTTTCTTCCAATCACTTTTCCACAGAGAGCCTAGGCAAATTGTAAGAATTCAGACAAAAATAGTTTAAGAATACTTTTTTTTTTTTTTGGCCTGTTCCAGAGCTTGAACTATGGGCTTGAGCACTGTCCCTGAGCTTTTGTGCTCAAGGCTAGCACTCTACCACTTGAGCCACAGCTCTACTTCTGGCTCTGTGTGTGTGGGGGGGGGGCGGGGATGGGGGGAGTGATATTAATTGGAGATAAGTCTCACAGACTTTCCTGCCCAGGCTGGCTTTGAACAGAGATCATCAGATCTCTCTAGCTAACTCCTGAGTAGGTAGGATTATAGGTATCAGCCCCTGACACCCAGCACAGTTCTGGTTTTTTAATTTATGTCTAAGTTTTAAAAATTATCACTTAAAAACATTTGGGCTGGGAAGGTAGCTCAATGGTAGAGTGCTTTTCTAGTATGCATGAAGCCCTGGGTTTGATTCCTCAGTACCACATAAACAGAAAAAGCTGGAAATGGCACTGTGGCTCAAGTGGTAGAGCACTAGCCTTGAGCTGAAGAGCTGAGGGACAGTGCCCAGGCCCAGAGTTCAAGCCCCACAAACAAGCAAAAAAAAAAAAAAATTGATGAGGGCTGGTGTTAGGTTTTTAATTTATGTTAGGTTTTTAAAAAGAGGTAGCCGAGTAAGAACATCACCACGCACGTGGTATTCAGGTAAGGGGTAGGTTTATTCACCGTTCTGGCTGGCACTAGGCCATGATGGCCCTTCACGTGGCTGGGAAAGAGAGAGCCGGGAAAGAGAGCTGGGACAGAGAAGACAGCTAGAAAAAGAGAGCGTCTGGGTCTGGTCTAGGCCCTATCTAGGGTATGGGCGGAGAAAGGTGTAGCCACATCAAATTCAGATGTGACCTCAGCAGATGCAGATGTGACCTCTTCCAGGTGTCCCAGTTGCCTAGGTAATGCAGGTACTGGGTGGAGACTTTGCTGGAGGAGGGTGGAGTCTGCTAGCCATCCAGGAGCAGACCTTACAGCTGGGAAGGTGGCTCAGTGGTAGAGTGCTTGTCTTGCATGCATGAGGCCCTGGGTTTGATTCCTCAGTACCACATAAGCAAAAAGCCTGGAAGTGGTGCTATGGCTCAAGTGGTAGAGCACTAGCCTTGAGCTGAAGAGCTGAGGGACAGTGTCCAGGACCAAAGTTCAGGCCCTACAACTGGCAAAAAAAAAAAAAAAAAATGATGAGTTACATTTTCAAACACATTTTCATACAAGAGAGCTTCTTGTTATTATTAATTTCTCTTATTTCTCAATATTAATTTCTCTTCAGAGCACCTAAGTCCTTCTGAACAACTTTCTAATGGTTACTTTATTACAAAAAGAATAGCCAACATTGAAGTTTCTATATACTGACCAAGGACATGAATTTGCTAGCATTGATTTTTATCTCTTCAAGTAAGCTTTCAAAGGAAGAGTAGAGTGGAAAAGAGAAAAGTCTTTTCTGGCTTTGATGACAGGTCACAAATAGGTCAGGAAAAGAGATTTAAAGCATGGAATGGTGCAAATGGAATGCTGCCCAACTACAACAGAAACTGGCAGATAAGGTGGATAGTTAAGGGAAACAAAGCATACCAAGAGGGTGTTGATGTGCTTAGAAAGACTCGTGAAAGCCATTGTTATAAAAAAGAATGCTCCAGAGGCGCAGTGTAATTGGTTCTCCCTCTGTAAAACAACCCTTATTTCCCAAACAAAAATTCTTTCCTCTAAAATAATAAAGCACATCTTCAGTGATCTGCATCTGGCCCAAACTATTCACCACCCAACACAATGAAACTAATCTCCTTTAAGTTGGGGTCTTTGTTGGGCTCATTTCACTTGTCTGAGATTTTAGGAACACAGGGTGAGTGGAGGACCTGGAGTGGGGACATAAGAACAAAGGAACTGCCATCAATGTTTATCATCTACTGTGCACACAACACAGAGCAAGTCACTTTACATATGCATCTCATGGGGTAGACCAAAGTTTAGAGACTTTAGTGACTTATCTAAGATCATCTAACTGGTAAGGTAGAAAAGTCAGGATTTGAATGTAATTCTTTCTACAGAGCTTCGATACAGACCTTATTAAGTAGTTACTGGAAAATGAGTCCTGTCTTGGTTCTTAGAAATGGCTGAAAGAAGGCATTTCACAATGGTTCTTCGTTATTTCCGGGTTAGGATCCTTAGCAAGAATCTCTCCCATAAAATCACACATACGCAATATCAAACATCATTTTGCGTACCATTTTGGGCAGACTGGTTACAGAACCATGTAGAAGAGGTAAGAAACTCAAAATTAAAAATCTTCCAACCTGGCATTCTCTCCCCTCTCACAATCTGCGAGTAATCAAGACCAGAAAAAAAAAAAAGGAAATATATGAAAGTTCAATTGGAAATAGGAAGTTAAAGACTCTAATATAGTCTTGTAGTTTTGAAAGTCATAGAGAACTTGAACAAGAAACATTAGAAAATGTAGTCTTAGCAATCTTAAACTTCACAATTCTGACCATACACGATGTAAAACTGAGATGAGGTTACTGGAATTCAACCCCAAGAGAATGAAAAGTAATTGAAAACAGAATTCAGTGGAAAATCCCAGTAGGCATACTACCACTTAAGAAAAGAGGCATTTATTTCTGTCACTTCAGCTAGGGGATTTTTCCTGAAAAGTGTATTTGAATTTTATGGACTTAATAAAATGTTTTGTTGTTGTTATTGTGTTTTTTTGTTTTGTCAGTTGTGGAGCCTGAACTCTGGGCCTGGGCGCTGTGCCTGAGCTCTTCAGCTCAAGGCTAGTGTTCTACTTGAGCACAACGCCACTCCCAGCTTCTTCTGCTTATGTGGTGATGAATCAAACCCAGGGCCTCATGCAAGCAAGGCAAGCACTCTACCACTGAGCCACCTTCCCAGCCCTAATAAAATGTTTTAAATGGTGTTTATGTTTATATCCTCTATTGTTTCTAAGAGAATTTAAGAGAGTTTATAAGTTTAGAAGAAATATTATGAATTACATATTTTAAAAAGGAGGCAAAAATAGAGCCAGGAAGGGAGATGACTTTAAAACATGAACTTATACAATGATTACACATTACTCCCTTCAAAGTAATTTCAAAAAAATTGTACAGCTTCAAGTTCTATGTATTAAGTATATATCTTTCATTGTTTGTAATAGACTTTCATATACGTTTACTTTATTTGATCCTACATTTTTCAGATAAGGAAACTGCAGCTTGGAGAAGATTTGAAAATGAAGTGTTGCTGTTTTCATTACATTAAACTGTGCAGAATTTGCCATTCTGGGCATAAAGAAATAAATCCGTGCAAGCACAGGGCACATTTGGTGTTTTTACATGAAAAGGATTTCCACCTTTGCTATAGGTAGCTTTAGATCTGGAGGGTTAAATAGACACAAATTAAAGGGATTCAGACTTGGGATAGGCTTTGTAAGTAATTACCATCTGTGTTTTACCTATGAGTGTATATAAGTTATGAGAGGCCAAATGACTTGTCAGAATCATCCAGTAGTAGAGCCAAGACCAGAAGCCAGATTTCCTATCCTTGCAACACATTGCTTCTGTAATCTGTATATCTATTTCTCCATGTGTGTATATTTATGTATGTGCCAGTCCTGGAGCTTGAACTTAAAGACTGTCCTTGAGCTCAAGACTAGCACTATACCACTTGAGCCACAGATCCGCTTCAGACTTTTTGGGTGGTTAATTGAAGAGAAAAGAGTCTCATGAACTTTCTTTCCCAGGCTGGCTTCAAACCATGATCCTCAGATCTCAGCCTTTTGAGTTGCTAGGATTTCAGGCATGACCCCCTACCACTTGGCTTGTATATCTACTGCTATGATTTCTATATTCCCAATTTTGACCTTCTTTCCCTTTGGAATTTTCCCTTTGAGTTTCTATTGGGTAAAATGTTAGGTGCATGCCAACATGGCATACAAGGCCCTGCATGGCTCACCAGAGACCTGGCCAGCTAGTCATCTCCTTAGACAACAGGGGAATGCTTCAGATCCCTACAGATGCTCAGCTTCTGTGTAATATACAGGTGTCCTGCTGAGACTGTGATGATGATCAGACCCCTGCTAGTAAGGACTTGAGTTTCTGGCCCAACGTCCAAGAAGACCTGAGTGAAGTTACTTAGGTAGAAAGGACTAAGCTGACTATTGAACCTCGATGCCTTAAGCAAAGATCTCCTCTCCCTCAAATTAAAAGTGAACCAAAATTTGCAATTCTGAAGAAATTTCCATATCATATTCTTGTGTGCTATCCTTATCATATTCTTGTGTGCTATCCCTGAACCTTGAATAAAACTGACCACAAATATTCTAGGGGAAAAAAACCTTGGCAAAACCATCCAAACCATGGAGCAACCAATCATACCTAGCCTAGTATGACAGTGTCAGCAATAACACAAAGACAGGTCCCCAAAGGGAGAACATTTTAGACAGCAGGAACTAGGGCTAATAAGTCACTCCTCAACCAGCAATGAGTCTCTTTCCACTGTTATCAGTAGATGATTCAGATAGTAAAATAGCTTCCACATTGCAACCTGTATTTGCCTGAGGGGCAAATTTATATGCATGTATGAAAATGGATTAATAAAATGAGAAAATTTGAGGGCCAGGTAACATGTCCCAATGGTAGAGCACCTGCCTAGTAAGCACAAAGCCCTGAGTTCAAACCCCAGTACCACAACAATAAGAAAAATGTTTAAAGAAAGTACTATATGTATGGACTGATCAAAGTACATTGTGTACATGTATGGAAAGATCACAACGCAACCTCTTTGCATAGTTTATAGTAATTTAAAAAAGAGAAGTAATTTTCTGGACAGACCTATGACTTTTGCCTTAATTCTCCTCATACATAATCCTTATCATTTCCCCCAACTTTTGACCAATTTGTATTCATATTTCTGGTTCAAAAATCATCTTCCCTAGGTAATTTTCAGACACAAAAAATTTATCTCCTACCTTTTCCAAAACTTGAGATTAAAAAAAAATTATCATCCATTAGTTGTACAAGGGGTTTCATTGTGACATTTCCACATATGTACATAATGTATCCAACTCAACCTGTCACTCTCTCCATTCCACTACCCCTTAAACATTTTTAAAAGATTTCATTGTTTTGTTTTCATATACCCAAATAAACTCCAACCATATTCATCCTCATTCACTTCTCTGTACATTCTGTCCATCCCTACATCCCACCTTAGTCCCCCTTTAATTCTCCTGACTTGCAAAACGTGCTTCTTTAGAGTAGGGTCTGCCTCTAGTTGCAGTAACTAGCAACACATGAAACAGTTTGTATTCGATCAATGTTAGTTGAATGCATAGGTATCACTCTTTTCCTTTACTATATTGAAGTTATTTGTGAAAACAGGAAAAGTTTTTGAGCTGCACATACAAAAATTAAATTAAGAAGTAGTTTTCCCTTCATTCTTAAATCAGTTGTTGCTCATGGTATTTCAGTGTTTTCCAATTATTTTAATTTTTGGCACTATTGGTTTGTTGCTGGTTATTCTGGATATGGTAGACGTTTCTGCCTGGGGTGGCTTTGAACTGAGATAAACTGGGATCCTCTGGATCTCAGCATCCCTGAGTAGCTAGAATTAGAGGCAGAGTCACTGGTACCCAGCTTATTTTTTTTTCCCACATAGTGAACATAGACATAAAATAAGGTATGTTAGACATAAAAATAGTTTGTATGATTGTTCTATGACATATAACATGCAAGTAAATTTGAGTATTTATAAACAGAACTGTCTTTTTTTTTTAAATTTTTTTTTTGGTCCAGTTGTGGGGCCTGAACTCTGGGCCTGGGCGCTGTCCCTCAGCTCTTCAGCTCAAGGCTAGCACTCTACCACTTGAGCCACAGTGCCACTTCTGGCTTTTTTCTTTTTGCTTATGTGGTGCTGAGGAATCGAACCCAGGGCCTCAGGCATGCAAGACAAACGCTCTACCACTAAGCCACCTTCCCAGCCCCAAACAGAACTGTCTTGTTCCTCCCGTGTTGTCAGGATTATTTAATTTATCTGTTGGGACTGGTGTTTGAACCAGGGCCCTCTACCTTGCTAGGCAAAAGTTCTACTACAGGAGCCACACTTCCCTCCCCCACCCAATGCTCTTTTTGCTTTTTCTTTTAGCTTTGATCTCCTGCTGACTTCCTCCTCCCAGCCCCCACTCACTCGGAGATCCTTCTACCTACTCCTCCCACCACGTAGGCCTGGCCTTTATTTAAGAGCAGCATAGTATTCCATCGTACAGACACGCCATTATTTTTCGCCGTCCGATTCGAATTTGCAAGAAACACTCAAGACTTCTAAGAAACCACGGGCCCAGCTGCCAATGCCACAGCCCTCACTCCCACCTCCACCCCCACCAGCCACCCCCTGCATCCCGGGCCCCCGCCGCCTTCTCACGATCCCCCCCCCCGCCCCGGTCCCCGGTTCCCGGTTCCCCATCGCAGGGCAGAGGGCCTCGGCGCCGGCGCGTGGGGCAGCGACGTAATCGAATCCCCATTCCTCCCCCACCTCCCCACGGTCATCCGGCCGCCCGGGCCGCCCGCTCAAACGTGCTAGAAGATCGGTGTGCGCCTCGCCCAGCCGGCGAGGCTCGGGGAGCACGGGGAGGACCCGGCACGGCAGGCTCTGCGCGGGGCGGGGCTCCGGCGGGGTGGGCGGAGCTCCGGGGCCGGAGGGCGCGGCCGGCGTGCGGGGCTCCTCCCCTTTCCTCCGGCTGCGCCAGCGGCTGCAGCACTTCCGGGTCGGCGCGGAGGCGGGGCGAAGGCGCCGCGGTGGCTGTTATTGTTCGGCTGGGCTCGGCCGGGCGCTGTCTCACTGCCCTCCGCGGTTGTCAGTTTGTCGTGCTTCCTCTCGGCCTCGGACTCCCGGCGACTGACGGCGACGGCGGCGGGCGGGGCCTGGTGTTTCGCGGCTGAGCGGCGCCGGGGCGAGGGGCGCGGAGGAGGAGCAGTAGCTGGAGGAGGAGCCGTGTGCCCTGGCACGGAGCGGCCGCGGCCATGGCGTACGCCTATCTCTTCAAGTACATCATCATCGGAGACACAGGTGAGGGCCCTGTGCGCGGCCGGGCGGGTGTCGGCGGCCCTCAGGTCCCGGCTGAGGGGCAAACGGCGCCGGGCGGCGGCGCGGGCGCGGACTCCGCCCGGCGCCTCCCGCCCGCCCGCCCGCCCGCGTCGCTCCATTTCCGCAGTGCTGGAGCTGGTGACGTGGGCGCTGCGAGCGGCCGCGGCCTGGCCAGGCCCGGCCTGCCACCTCCGCCCCGGCCGGGCCTGCAGCCCAGCCCCGGGGCTGCCGCTTTCCACCCCTTGTCGGGAGCCTGTGTGTGACCGCACGGGGGACCCGGCCCAGAGCCATCAGGGCTCGGACTCCGATGGCTGGCACCCTGTCCCCGGGGCCGTCACCTGGGTCTCTCGCTGCCCCCCCCCCTCCGAAAAGGAAGAGGGAGGCCGACCTAGTAGAGCAGGTGACAGGGCTGGGGTCCTGATTTCCCTGCACGGTCTCGCCTCTTTGCGACCTGCACGAATCCGACAAAGGCCTAGACCAGGCGCACCCCGATCGATGGGGGCCAGCCAGCCGAGAGAAACCTTTGAAATTCTCATTTTTAACCCCTTCAGCTCCCAAGTCAGGATAGGTCACATCACGTGACTTGACGGCTGAGCAATCCCTTTAAACCCGCTGTAGAGTTCTTCCACTTGCCACGTGTAACCTGGGGTTATTTGATTTGGTGGTAAGGCAAGGCCGAGCCGTGCAATGCTCTAAATGTGTTCGTATGTTGTGCATGTGCAGAGGTCGTTGATATTTTTAGTTGGTCAAGGTTGTGGTCACAAGCTTGAAGCGGAAACAAAAAAACCCTCAGAGAAGTAAATAAAGCAATTGTAAAATAATTTTAATACCTGTGATTTGGACATTACTTTTAATCTAATAATAAACCTAAGGCTTGTGCAGGTGTTACAACTATTAATATACCAGAGTCTGATTTCAGTGGTGACTCTTGCACAACTTTGGACCCTTTGCACAACTTGGGAAATGTAAGCAGCGGCTTGTGGTTGCACTAATGATGAAGCATGTTCTATAAGTAACTGTGGAAGCAAGTTGACCCCCTCCTAGAAGAAAACTTTTCTGCTGCAATTTAGTGTTTTTCAGGAGGATTTTTTTCTCTGTGTGTGTATGTGTGTGTGTGTGTCTGTCTGTCTGTGTCTGTCTCTGTGTGTGTCTCTGTCTCTGTCTCTGTGTGTCGGTGTGTGTGTCTGTGTGTATCTGTGTCTGTATCTGTCTCTGAGTGTTTTGGGAATAAGTGTTTTGTGAAATCCTGGATAAAGCAATGTTTTGCAAATGTAGCAGATTTATAAACTTTTTAAAATGTACTACATTTGGAAGGAGAAGGAAGAAGCATTCTAAATTCATTTAGGTTATTAAAATGGAGTTGGATAGAGATGTTGAAAAATAGAAGAGTGATTCTGGCCACTTGGTTATATGAGCAGCAGCGACCTTAGACTTCGCAGGTTGTCTTCCAGTGTCTCTACGATGGATAAATGAAGTATTGTTAGGGAGTATCTGGGTTCCATTTTCATGAAAAGTGCCCTATGTCATTCAAATGGAAGACACTCCTTTCTTGGCATTGCTGCTGTTATGACCTAGTTCTGACACTGAATACTTGACACTGGACTGTGTAGGGTAGCACTTCCTCCACTCCAGTTCAACCAGTACTCTTCACTCAGCTTAATCTTTCTGAAGATGGGTGTCAGGGTGCAGCTCCTGACATTTGTATAGTTTGCTCACTCACATTTTTCTAGTTTGACCTTCAGCGAACTCCATATTTTAGTCCCTGTCTACTTTCCCTGCTCCTCATCTTGCTTCTGCCAGGAAAGTCTAGCCATTGGTTTCTGGGGATTCTCCGGGCCCTGTTGCTCCCTCTACTTGGAATGCCTTCTGCCACAGTTCTTCCCATAAAATATTATCAGTCCTTAGAATTCTTACCCGAGGTAGGCAGATTGAACATACATCGAGCTATTGACTATGCCAAGATTTTCCTGATTTCCTGGTTGAAAGTGACTATTTCTTTTTTGAAGTTAATGTCTTTGAAGTTGTAGCATTCTTCTGCTGTAATACCCAGACTGCTTTATTTTGTGGAGGCCTACTTGTGTAGGCCTCCATATTTGATCATAGTCCTGTGTTTCAGAAAGAGCCAAACAAAAAGTAAACCATATACATGTAGTTAAATTAATAATCCGATGCCACTGTGTTCCTATTAATATACATGAATAAGTTAGATTTCTGTAGCACATGTCTGTTGTTTTCTTGCTTATTGATTGTGCTTAAAATCTTAGACTATATTTACTTAATTCAGAGAATACCCATAGTTATAATGTGGCCCTCCCCTGTAAAGATAATATTAAGTCAGTAGTTTGTGCCTGTAAAGATGGTATTAAGTCAGTAGTTTGTGTCCCATTTTGATTTAAAAAAATTATAATGTAAAAAAGATGCATCTTAGAATTGCTAATTTCCCTGTCACTCACTTTGCCTAGCCTTTAAATCAGTCATTCTTGGCTTTTCCTGCTATCAGTTGTATGTGTTGTAAAATAATAAATGTGTGAAAGTGCTTTGATTTTTTTTTTCCTAGAAGAAACTGCATTTTTCCTTATACAAGACCCATCTTTCAAAGCAGTTTTAAAATTTACAGGAACATAATGATAACTTTTTACTGTACAACTAAATATAGTTTTAAGGTAGCTTTTATTAGTGGTGTCTTAATAATTTATGGGAATACCATTTAAATCTAGACATATAAAGTAGAAAGTTGTTAAGCCTGACCTAAAGTGTAAAAAAATAAGAGAAAAATTGTTATTTATTTATTTATTTTCAGTTTGGGGCTTGAACTCAGGCCTGGGCACTGTCCCTGAGCTCTTCAGCTCAAGGCAAGCACTATACCACTTGAGCCACTGTACCATTTCCAGTTTTCTGGTGGTTAATTGAACAGTCTCACAGACTTTCCTGCCTGGGCTGGCTTTGAACAGTGATCCTCAACTCTTAGCCTCCTGAGTATTTAGGATTACAGGTGTGAGCCAGCAGTGCCTGGCAAACCTTTTATTTTTGCTCCTAAATTTCTGGCATCTGTGCACCATTTTAACTTCACCACTAACTCTTTTGCCTCTTAGCCAGGTTATGGATAGGCACAAACTTTACTTCTATCTGAAATGCCCTTGCCCTGCCTCAAAAAAGAAGAGTGTGCTGGTGGCCAGTTCAAAGCCAGCCCTGGCAGGAAAGTCTGTGAGACTCTATTTCCAGTTAACGACCAGAAAGCCAGAAGTGGCACTGTGGCTCAAGTGGTAGAGCTCTAGCCTTGAGCTGAAGAGTTCAGGGACAGCGCCCAGGCCTAGAGTTCAAGCCCCATGACTGACAAAAAAAAAAAAAAAGAAAGATTGTAAAAATTTGTTACTGTTTTATTATGTTTGTGTTCTTTGGATTTTTTTCTTTTTGTTCTGTTTTGTTTTTCTTGATCGTAGACAAGACTGTCCTTGAAGGGGAGATTTTTCCTTCCCTAAGGGATGGAATTATAAGCTCTGGCCACACTGGCTCTCTTCTTACTTTTAAGATAATGAGAAACCCCACCTTTCTCTCTTGCATTAGTTCCTTCCTCTTTACACTTCATTCTCTGTTCCAGTGCTTTTCCTCCTCTGTTTCTGCTTGGATTTTAAATAATTTTTGTTAGAAATGTTGTTGACTGTATTTTATTTTTTTATTTTGTTTTATTTTTTGGGGTCCAGTAGTGGGGCCTGAACTCTGGGCCTGGGTGCTGTCCCTCAGCTCTTCAGCTCAAGTCTAGTACTCTATCACTTGAGCCACAGTGCCACTTCTGTTTTTTTTTTTTTTCTTTTTGCTTATGTGGTACTGAGGAATGGAACCCAGGGCCTCATGCATGCAAGGCAAGCACTCTACCACTGAGCCACCTTCCCAGCCCCTTGACTGTGTTTTAGATAACAATGGTAGGCATTCAGTGAGTTTTAATAAGCCTGTGTGCCCTTGGGGGAGGTGATGCCAAGCTTTATTGAAAAGGTGATGTTTGAGCTGAAATTAGAGCCATGAGACGAATTTGCCATATGGGCATGGGAGAAATCTTTAGCTCAGAGGAAGTATGCATTTGGAGCTAGGAGAGTAACCTGGATTAGAGATTTGGGTACTAATAAAAGGGAACACTCGGCTGGGAAGGTGGCTCAGTGGTAGAGTGCTTGCCTTGCATGCATAAGGCCGTGTGTTCCATTCCTTAGCACCACATAAACAAAAAGCTGGAAGTGGCGCTGTGGCTTAAGTGATAGAGTGCTAGCTTTGAGCTGAAGAGCTGAGGGATAGCCCAGGCCCAGAGTTCAAGCCCCAGGACCAACAACAACAAAAAGGGATTACTAATTATCCGAGTGTTCATCATTGGAACTGTTGGAATTACAATGTAGGGAAATATAATTGCTTATAACAAGTGTTTATTAATAAATTTCTACTCTGAGAAATTTCTTCCCAGATTTACTTCTCTATCTGTCCTCTCCCTTGCTTTGGATAGAGGCTTGTTGATTTTAACGTGTTTCAAATAGCTGCAGAGTGAAATTATATATCATACTCCCATAAAGCAAGCTCTTGTTTATTTGATGAGAATAATTATGGAGCACATGCAAAATTATTGACAAATGGAGATCTGATGGAGTTTCTGAAATGAAGTAGGTGATGAATTTTGAAAGAGAAAGCTTGAGTGTGATGGTAGGGAATATTATCAGATGAAGAGACTTAGAAATATGAATCAAATAGAAAGATCTGGAATTACAGTATTGAGTCCACAGAAGAGACAAATCTCAGAAAAGATGGGGTCACAGTGTCAAATGCTCTAGAAACCAGAAGACATTTGGTTAAAATGGCAGGAGTACCATAGTATTTTGCCACACTGTTGGATTAAGCAGTGAATGACAAACTAGTATGGTGGTTCACTTCAGTAATCCCAGCACTCACAAGGCTGAAGCAGGGGCTCTTCAGTGTGAGGTTAGCCTGGGCTATATAAGACCCTGTTTCATAAACAAAACAGAAAGAAGTGAATAGGGCGGGGCAAAGTAAGGTCCAGAAGTGTAACATATGGTTTCCTCTGTGTTTTTAAAAGAATTATGGATTTTTAAGTATACAGTATAAATGTGTAGAAAAAAATTCATAAGCTCTACAGTTAGTTACTTTTAGGGATGAAAAAATCTACTTGTAGGACAGCTGGTGTTGGTGAGATGGGCCTTTCTCTATTGTGAAGTTTTTTTTCCTTTTTGTTTTGAAGTTTTTAAGGAGTATCAGATCTTTTTATAAGAGACTGGAAAATTAATATGCAAAGCATGGGCTATTTCACTGAAGAGTTTGTGTGAAATTTTAGAGTAGGAAGTTATAACGATTTGGTTGCAACATCAGGTTAGCTAGCAGTGTGTTTGTGTATGCACGGTTTTTTTTTTCTGTTTGTTTGTTTGTTTTGTCGGTCTGAACTCTTCAGCTCAAGGCTAGCGCTCTACCACTTGAGCCACAGTGCCACTTCTGGCTTTTTCTGCTTATGTGGTGTTGAGGAATCAAACCCAGGGCCCCATGCTTGCAAGGCAAGCAGCCACCTTCCCAGCCCTATATGCATGTTATTTTAAGATAGAAAAGTCTTGAGATTGAAAGTTTGAAAGTAGATGAGTTGATGGAATGGGAGTAGATTACATAGTGGAGGGTGGGTTTTTTTTTAAATTGTTGTTAGTTTTTAAAAACTCTCTCCCTCCCTCCCTCCATTTTCTTTTGGTAGATAAAAGAATCTTTTGAATTTGGCTGGAGTGCTGGTGGCTCATGCCTATAATCCTAGCTACTCATGAGACTGAGATCTGAGGATCACTGTTCAGAGCCAGCTGTGCAGGCCCTTACCTCCATTTAGCCACCAGAAAACCAGAAGCATCAAAAGTGGCAAAGTGGCGCTGTGGCTCAAGTGGTAGAATGCTGGCCTTGAGCTGAATTGCTCAGGGACAACATTCAGGCCCGGAATTAAAGCCCCATGACCGACAAAACAAACAAACAAACAAGAGTCTTTTGAATTTGTTTGCCGGGGCTGGCTTTGAACTTCTGTCTCAGGATTACAAGTGTGAATTGCTAGCACCCCCCTATAGCTCAGTAGAATTTTTAAAGAAAAAACTTCTTGTGGAAGACCCAAATTTGAAATTTTGAAGGTTTTTTTGTTTGTGTGTTTTTTTAGATTTTGTGGGTTATCTGGAAAAATAATTCTGAGGTAAATGTTGGTGATGGTTGTACAACATCCTGAAGCACATATCACTTCTGAACTGTAGTCCTAAAAGTGGTTAAGATATTTAAACTTCGTTATACATATTTAACCACAATAAAAAATGTATTTTTAGACAGTTGGAAAAAATAAACTGGGAAGTTTAGAGCTGCAAACTATCCATTTTTTGTTCTAAGATGTATCATGCATATAAAAGAACAGTATAATATGCATTCATAGTCTTAATAGTTTTATAGAATAAAAATACTATGTTTAAGGAATATATATGTGAACATACCTCTTCCTTATTTTTGCTAGTTTAAATTTTATATTAATCCATCTAGGGCTTTTTATTTATTTATTTATTGCGGGGTATGGAGCTTCAATTCGGCCTGGGCACCGTCCCTTCTGTTCTTTAGCTCAAGATGAACTCTCTACCACTCAAGCCACGGCGCCACTTCCGGTTTCTGGTGGTTAATTAGAGATAAGAGTCTCACAGACTTTCCTGCCAGGGTGGCTTGGAACAGTGGTCCTCAGATCTCAACCCCCTGAGTAAGCTAAGATTACAGGTGTGAGCTACTGTCACCGCCTTTTTTTTTTTTTTTTTTTTTTTTTTTAAGCGATGAGGTTTGGAGATTAAATTCAGTGCCTTGTTTATGCTAAGTAAGCATGCTTGCACTGAGCTACATGCTCAGCCTTTGATTTTATAGATGGGGTTTCATTAAGTAGCTGTGGATGACATGGAATTCACTATGTAGAGAAAAGCTGGCTCTGGACTCAGACATCCTGTTGCCATTGCATCCTGAATGCAGAAATTGCGTGTGTACACTGGCAGTCTTAGCTCTATGATTTCCTTTTTATAGGAATTAAAGCATGCCTAAAATTATTTAGTTTTACCTTCATTTAGTGTATTTAGTTGTTTGGTCCATAGATAAAAATTGAAACATGCATAAAACACACCTCTTAATATCATCTAGAATTTAGATGATGGGCTTCTTTTATACTTGAATTTCTACTATGTGTATGTCATATGTATGTGAGGTTTTGTTGTTGAAGGTTTTTTTTTAATTACTCAGTTGTTTTGCTGCTTCCTTTCCATAATATTTGTTGCTTCTGCCATAAGGCTGTTGGCTCTTCTCATTTCTTTTTACCTTTCCTCCCATAGTGAGCCTCATTTCAAATAATGCCCCTCCCCTTCCTTGTTGGTGCTCTTGTTCTTTGTGTCCCACCTATTTCTGCTCCAGCAAGAAATTAATTTTCTCCTTTATCTCTTTCCATTCCCTTTTTAATCTCTCTAAGCTCTCTAATTTTGTTGTTATGTTTGGGTAGACCCTGATTTTCACAACTCAGCTGTTTTTTCTTTCCTTCTGGCCCAGCTGTGCTTGCTCCATTTTGTTATTCTCTGCTCATCCTCTTGCTGTGAGGCTATGTCCTTTTCTATCAGAGGCAGCCATATGTGGATTTCCTTGACTTTTTCTTACTTTTGGACTTCTACATAAAACATTCCCATTTGATTTCATCAACTTTTCTTATTTTCAAGTTTTAAAATGCCCTACATTTTAGCTGTTATTCTTCATTTACAAGCAAAGGGTATCTGTCAAAAAGATGATTGGTTTTCTGAGATACTATATGTAACTCGTTGTCCCCTTTTAGTTCCTGCTATGTTTTTCACTACCAACAACTTTGGTCTTCTCAGAGCTGCTCTTTTTGTAGCTCTAGACATCACTATTTTAAAATACATTTTTTTAAGCAAGCGTTTTTGTAATAGTACTATAACATTCTGTTATTGTCAGGTTTTTTTAACCTGTTTTTCTAAAAGTAGTCTTCCCTTTCCTAATGTCAAATTTTCTTCTTTCTGAGATTGTATTTAAGTAATCCCTAAGGTATACCAAGGTAGATTTATATGGAATTCTCCATCACAGTAGCTCTTGGCATGGTCTCACTAGTAGATTCTCATGAGAACTTGTTCACTTTTTATAGTTCTTTATATACTGTCAATGCTGGGGAAGTATTCTACTCTGGAGCTACATCCCTAGCCCTTGTTGGTTTTATGAGTTAGTCTTGAAATACTGTAGCCCAGCGTGGCAGGGAACTCCATCCACCTTGCCACTTATGGAATCACAGACATGTGCTTCCACACCCAGTGTTAAAGGCCATTTAAAATCCATTAATACTTCATGTATGAAGTTAGAATTTCATGGGTGAAAAAATTATTCTTACAAATTGGTAGAGTGAATGAAAAGTTAGGGCTGTTCATGCCAGGGTAGCCTGGCTCTATTTCCCTTTGTCTTCCTCATCCCTGTTTCCCACCTCATAGTTTTTAGTTTTGATAGCTGTGATGAAGCTTATGTTTCTCCCAGTTCTCTCTTTAAAAGGTTCCCATTTCAGGTATGGCTGACAGTTGCTGTATTTATGGCCAAATCTGAAGGAGAAAGGAAGAAATGAGTATTAATATCTGCATGCCTCAGCTAGCTCTTTGAAAGCAGCATAGTGCCTGGCATGGTTAATGCTTCAGAATGATGAATGTGTGCTAGGTAGGCTCTGCTGAGTAGGCTTACATGGCATTGACCAATTTATTTCCTCCTTATTTCCAGAAGGATTTAAGAGAAGAAAATTACAATTTTTATGTAAATTAGGGAAGGAGACATTAATTTTCTGTTACTATAATAGCAAACTATGAGAAAATGAGCAGCTCAAATGGCACTAAAATTAAGGTTTCAATAAGGTGGATTTTCCTTCTAATAATGAGTCACTGATTTCATGTTGTCGAAAGAGTTTACTTCCATATTGCTGTAAGGCTTTGATTTCTGTTTCTTTGCTAGCTATCATTTGAGGGCTGTTCCCACATGCACACACTTTTTTGGGGGTCACTGGGCCCCTTTCTCCACCTTCAAAGGCATGGTCCACATTGTTCTTATGTTTCATCTCTAACTCCTTTTAGGTCATCATCCTATTTTTCTTTAAGAAAGGTTCACTACGTCTAAGGATTAGATTGGACTCACCTGGATAGTCCAGGATACTCTTTATCTGAAGTTGTTTTTGTTGGGTTTGTTTTGGTTTGTTTTGGTTTTATTTGGTGGTTGGTGCTAGAAATGGAAGTGGAATCCACGGCCTCACTCATGCTAATCAAGTGCTTTGCCACTGAGCTATATACCCAGCTCCTCAAAGTCTAGTCATAGGGCAACATGTACATAGGTCCCCCTCTGTACTTTTTCATCCTTTTTTTCTTTTTCCTTCCATTTTTTAACTTGATTTTGATTGGGAAATAAACATTACAGAAGTGTACCTTTCACCTCTCTTCCCAAAGATGTGTCTTGAGATATTTATCAGTTGACTCTCACTCCCATCCTGACTAATCTGCCTCTTCCCCACCTTAGGGGCCTGTGTTCTTTTCTGTTGCTATATATGGGTCTCACTATATGGCTGAGGCTGGCCTTGAACTAGCTGTGTAGCCCAGGTTGGCCTGGATCTTGTTGTCTTCCTGCCTCAGCCTGTAAGGGCTGGGATTTGGGCAAGAACCAATACTTGAAGCTTCCATTGCTGTATTTCTTAAAAAATTAAATCAGAGTTTGTTTTTTGTTTTGTTTTTGCTGGTCCTGGAGCTTGAACCTCAGGGCCTATGCACTTGTTCCTAAGCCTTTTTGAGTAGTTTATTAGGGATAAGAGTCTCACAGACTTTTCTGCCCAAATTGGATTCAAGCCAAGATCCTCAGATCTCAGCCTCCTGAGTAGCTAGGATTACAGGTGTAAGCCCTCAGCACCCAGCTCAGAGTTTGCATTTTATTGAGAAAATTGAATGCTGTTGTATGCATTGTAATTATTAATAGAATAGGATTTCTACTATCAGATGACACTGTGGTTCAGTCAGATAGTCAGGGATCAAGCCATAGATTACAGGAAGGTGAAGTAAGCACATGTTCCACAGAGAAAGCAATATGATGGTCAAATTTTCCAAGATGTGCATTGTTCCTTTTAAGTTACTGTAGAAAGATTCTAATGGTTTGTAGAATTGAACAATTAATTTAAATTCTTGAGATTTATCTTTGAAATTCAAGTGTCAGTTTTCCTTCATTTACTTACAGTATATATGTCTGTGTAAGTAGTGTATTCATGCTTGCTTTGCTGCTCTCAACATTATTAAGATAGATGAATTTTAGATTTGCTCATCTTTAACAATGAATGATAAATATCTTAGTTAAAACAATATATTATTCCAAATCCTCTATGGTTATTTTCTTAGATAACGTTCTTGGATACTTTCCAAAAGTCTAGTATTTATAATTAGACTATGCTGATGAGTGTTATGGCTCTAGTGCTTATTTATGATCAATCCTCTTCATCTTCAATTTTCTCAAAGAAAAAAAAGCAATAGTAATGCCTGCCTTGGCTTACTTCACAGAGTTTTTGATAGCCTGGTGTTAACAATGTGTGCAGATATCTTGTAAGCTGCAAAATTCTTTATTTCCTGCTAATATTTATTTTTTCTTCCTGTTGAGCATCCTGAAATTTAGTGGGATAGGTTTTTTTTTTTTTTTTTTTGTCGGTCGTGGGGCTTGAACTCTGGGCCTGGGCGCTGTCCCTCAGCTCTTCAGCTCAAGGCGAGCGCTCTACCACTTGAGCTACAGCACCACTTCCGGTTTTCTGGTGGTTTATTTGAGATAGGAGTCTCACGGTCTCTCCTGCCCGGGCTGGCTTTGAACCGCGATCCTCAGATCTCAGCCTCCTGAGTAGCTAGGATTACAGGTGTGAGCCACCAGCGCCCGGCTAGTGGGATAGGTTTTGACTATAGAAAAAGCTATTCACTTTGCTAACTTGGAACTTATTGCTTAAAGTGAAAGAAATAAGATCATGTGTAAATTACAAAATGACCAGCTGTTTGATTCTGATCTCACCCTGGACTCGGTAAAAGAAAAAAGTCCTTTCTATCTCAGATCTCTACATGAACCAATTGAAACCGAAAGGACTGTCAAGAAAATGAAGTGGTGCAGTTTTAGAAAAAATAGGATAAGGCCAATAGTCACCTTCTACCTTGATTTTGTCTATGCCTACTGTTGCTACTGTTTGATAGATATTGCTTAAGTGATCTCTCTCTCTCTCTCTCTCTCTCTCTCTCTCTCTCTCTCTCTCTCTCTCTCTCTCTCCATGTCTCCTTGCCTCCCCTCCCTCTTTTTTTCTTTCCCCTCTACTCTCTCCCCTCTCCCCTCTTTTTTTTTGTTTTGTGCAGATCCTGGGGCTTGAACTCAGGGCCTGGCACTGTCCCTGATATTTTGTACTCAAGGGTAGCACTCTTATCACTTACCACAGCTCTCCTTCCTGACTTTTTTAGTGGTTAATTGGAGATAAAAGTTTCATGATGGGGCTAGGAAGGTGGCTCAGTGGTAGTTGCCTTGCATGCATGAGGCCCTTGGTTCAATTCCTCAGCACCACATAAGCAGAAAAAGCCGGAAGTGGGGCTGAGGCTCAAGTGGTAGAGCGCTAGTCTACAGCTGAAGAACTGAGGGACAACGCCCAGGCCCAGAATTCAGGCCCCACGACTGACCAAAAAAAAAAAAAAAAATGTCTCATGAACTTTCCTGCCTGGGCTGGCTTCAAACTGTGATCATTAGATCTCATGCTCCTAAGTAATTAGTATTATAGGAGTGAGCCACTGGTATCTGGCTTCTCTCAATTTTGAACCCCTTTGGAAAAAGATAATTTTGTAGATCTGCAAAAGACAAATTTAGGGGCTGGGAAGGTGGCTCAGTGGTAGAATGCTTGCCTTGCATGAATGAGGCCTGGGTTTGATTCCTCAGCACCGCATAAGCAGAAATAGCGGGAAGTGGCACTGTGGCTTAAGTGGTAGAGTGCTAGCCTTGAGCTGAAGAGCTGAGGGACAGCACCCAGGCCCAGAGTTCAGGCCTCACAACTGACAAAAAAATTTATAGATCAATGGTTATCTTATGACTTCGGGTAATGTCTTTTTAGTTCAGCTTCAGAGACTAAAGTTCACATGTACCAAATTACTTAATGTGCAGAGCTCTACTTGATACAAGAATTAATAAAGAATGAAGACTAGCAGTGTGGCTCAAGTGCTAGAGTCCTTTCCTAGCACATGTGAGGTCCTGAGATGAATCCAGTCCCTTGTTAGATAAATAATCATTCATAATGTAAAATAATAATGATTATATGACTGGAGAGTTGATTTACCAGTCCTGTAAGTAAAGATATTAGTTACACTCTTTCAGGGTAACCTTGGATTTACGGTGAAGAAGTTCTACTGGTTTCACAGCTAAGCAGATATTTAACTGATTTAATAACAGTAGATAGTAGGCTGCCCATATAGGCAAGCTGGAGGAAGCTAGCTGCCATATGGAGTCCCAAATTTTTGCATTTAATAATGTAAGTTGGATAAAATCCAATTTGGGTGAAAGAAATAATGCATGATGTAGATTATCCAAAATGACAATGATACTCTGACTGACTGGCTAAATTTAGCAAGGTGGAATTAAATAAAAAATGAATACAAATAAAAGATGAATGGCTCCTGTTTACATAACAGTAAGCGTCTAAAACTTATTAAGGTCTAACATACCTGGATTCATATGAATCAGATTGGTAGTAAAACCAACAAAAAAATAAATGTGGGGGCTGGGAAGATGGCTCAGTGGTAGAGCGCTTGCCTTGCATGCATGAGGCCCTGGGTTCGATTCCTCAGCACCACATAAGCAAAAAGAAAAAAGCCGGAAGTGGTGCTGTGGCTCAAGTGGTAGAGCGCTAGCCTTGAGCTGAAGAGCTGAGGAACAGCGCCCAGGCCCAGAGTTCAGGCCCACGACTGGACCCCAAAAAAATAAAAATATAAAAAAATAAATGTGATGCTCAGTGAGTAAAAGTATGTTGCACATATAAGGCAAAGTAACAGATTTATCCTGCCAGGCCTAACTGCAAGTCAGTTATAGAAACTAAAGTTTCAGAGAGAAATCTATAAACTAGAGTCTGTTCAGGAGTCCAGTAAGGATAACATGATTGTATCAAGTACGACATTGTAAAAACTTAGTCACAAGTATTCCCAGCCATACCACTCCTAGGCATCTACCCTGAGCAACAGGAACCAAGATACAAGGACACATGCACCTCCATGTTCATTGCAGCACTGTTCACAATAGCCAAGATATGGAAACAACCCAGATGCCCCACAACAGATGAATGGATCCAAAAATTGTGATACCTATATACAATCGAATATTATGCAGCCATTAGATAGGACAAAATAATGGCATTTGCAGGGAAATAGATGGAACTAGAAATAATCATTTTGAGTGAGGTAAGCCAAGAGCAAAGAGACAAATGGCACGTGGTCTCCCTGATATGTGGATGGGCACATGTCTCTCTGATATGTGGATGTTAAATATAAAACGTAAGGAGATAGGACAAGTGACCAGGACTCCAGAAACAAAGGACCTCCACTCATCTTGTCGTATCATTACTAAATGACCCCATGCCGTTGACCACATATGGTATATATGCTCATATCTGAGGGAAACTAGGAGGAGGACACAGAATTAGAGGGAAACAGAGGAAAACACTGGGCATTGATGAAAATGAACCAAGCAACTCAAGGGCAGCGATGGGAGGGAGGGAATGAGAGAGATAGAGGGAACAGCTAACACTTGATGTGGAAGAAATAGCTGTATTGTCAAAGCTCATAGACTTCACAAACTTTATAGACCATACTAATGACAATTTGCCTCATGAAGGTTAGAATGTGTTTGTGACTTTAAGTATCACTATCTCACAATACTGTGAAATTTATGTAATGACTTAATCAAAATAAAAAATTATTTTTAAAAAACGTAGTCACAAGTATCTTAAAGAAGAATAAATGGCTTTCAGATACTTGGGAAACTGTCATATTAAAGAGAGTTTAGACTTACCCTTTATGGCTTTTTGTGGGCAGAACTAGGACCATGAGTAGAAGAAAGAAAGAGTATACACCTTGCGAAATGGAAAGAGCTTGTTAAGGGGTAAATTGGTTTATAGTAGAGCTTTGCAAGCAGGGGTTTTGTTATTGCTTAGTAGGACTTAAAGGTAGCATATACAAAATGTAGAGGGCTGGATTTGATTTCTAATACTTTAAAAATAAATTTAAAATCAATTCTAAGGGCTATTCATGAAGAGAAATCTTGATGAGTAGTGAAGGAATCACAACATGGAAGTCCTTTAGTAAAAACTTACTGACTTAAAAATTAAAAGATTCCTGTGGGTTAGAAAAATGAACAAGACTATAAAGGGAGAATGTTTCTCACAATAATTACAAGCAAATATGATAGCTATTTGAACAGAGTACTAAAGGATCATGAAGGATACTATTTCTAACTGTAAATGGCTCATAGTAGATTTAGATTTTAAGTAAACATTTACTGTGCACATGGTTAGTTTGTTGGAGACAGACTCTTGGTAGGTATCCCAGGCTGGCATAAAACCTAGTCTTCCTCCTTGGTTTCAAGTGCTGGGATTATTAGTGTGTGCCACAATGTCTGAATCCATTGAATATTTTTTGTATGCTGAGTACCACATACTGCGACTGTGATTCATATTCCCCAAGTAATCGTACTTACCCATTAACCCATCTTACAAGTGAAACATGCAGATTTGGTCATTCTTTTTTGAATAATTCTCTACCTAATAGTGCTATATGATTAGTTTGTATTCTTGCCCCTCTTCATGTTAATTAAGTGGTAGCAATTGAGCTGAGTTCCTCACACTTATTTTTCTTTGAAATTGTAATGAATTTAACAAGGGTTGTTATACAAAATAAGTAGTAAGAGTTAAGAGTTGGGGAAGTTGGAGGAACAGAAGTACAAAGACTAAAGGAATCTTGGAACTATTTTATGAAGAGCATTGTGTGACACAGGCCAATGAGTTGGGTTTATCCTCTAAAAACCTTCAAAGCTTTATTCCTCATTTTCTAGAAAAGCACTAGAAATTTGTGTAAATTTTTAGTCTTTGCTATGGGTAAGTCTTGTTAAAAAGAATGGAGTAATAGTTTTCAGGGGCTTTTGGAGGAATAAAGGAAATAAAAATCTTCTGTGTGACTAGTTATTGGCTTCTTGGTAATTTTCTTAGCAGACCACCATTTAATGTAACCATTTTTTTTTTGTCACAGAGAAGTAGATATTGGTTATTTAAATGCCATGTCCAAAGGAGGTAGTTGGATGTGGTCAGAACAAGCATTGCTAATATACTTTCGGTGATAATAGATATTTTCCTTATATTTTATGTATGTAAAATTGGTAAACCAGGGCTTGTATATGTTCTTCCAGAATTTTTCTGTGCATATATAAGCCTAGAGTGTGAGGGAGATGAGTACATGTATGCACGTGTCCTAATCCCACCAATAAATTATACAAGTAATACTGTTCCATGATTTTATTTGTTCACTTCGGTAAGTTCTAGGTGACATACTAATCAACACATATAAATCTGTCTTGTTCTTTTCAACCATTTTTTTTCCTAACTGAGTCATAAATGATCAGTTTCTTATTCTGTTTGTCTGAGTTTGTGGATACTAACATTACAGAACAATTAAAGTTAAGCTGATTTTATTGAAAATGTGTAATGGTAACAGAACTGATAGGCAGGCAGTAGAATCAAGCTTGGAAATGAACAAAGTTACTGTTAAGGCATTAAGTTTGCAGTTAAGTTACTGTGTCAATATAGCTTACTTAAGATGACCCTGGGAATGTACTGTGCCATTGGATTCTGCTAGATCTTATCTCTTGAGGGACCCTGACATTGCAGCACCCTCTCAGGATTCCAAGTTCTGAACAGGAACTTCTGATTGGCTAATCATTGGTCCATGTTTCTAAACCCAACTACCAGGCAGTTCAAAGAAGATTATTCTAGTGCTTAGTTGCCATAAACAACAAATGTCTACTTGCATCTTTGGACAGATATTTTTATATCTGCTAACCACATTATGGTTAGCATTCTTGCATGTTTATGAAAGACATCAAATTTCTGGGTCAACTCCTATTTACACTTGAATTTTGATGATGCCAAATAGCCCTTCATTAAAAAACATACAGTTCAAATATATAAGTTTAGGTTACTTTTTTTATTTCATGTGCTTCAATTTAACAGACTAACCTTATGTTAACTGATACCTACTTTGTATAATTTAGCAGTTTAGTTTTGTCACTGTTAGCATATTACTGCTTTGGCTCTTACTAATTTAATCTGCCAATTACATGAAATCATTCTTTTGCTTACAGAGTTCAACGCTGACACAAATCATTTATATCATAATATACTACTTAGAAACAATGTACAATAGACTTAGTGTATAACGATATGTATGTATCTAAACATGGAGTCATTGGGAGAAAGGAATATGCTTTCTAAGCTACTTCAGAAAAATGTATTTCTCAGGTGCTATAGTTTGGTGGATGGGTGTTTCTTGAGACAACAATGTCTTACTATGGCTCAATCTGGCCTCCTGTTCACAGGCCTCCTGTGTGATGGATTTCAGGTTTGTACCACTGCACCTAGTGGAAATATTCTTCAAAAAAAAAAATCCTCCTCTGGGCTCTGGTTGCTCATACCTCTAATCCTAGCTGCTCAGGAGGCTGAGATCTAAGAATTACAGTTTGTAGTGTATATCTGTGAGGCTAGCTACTAAAGAGGTCATAGGTAGGAGGTCCTCAGACTGGTTCCTGGGAAAAACATTAGACCTTACCTGACAGTAAAAGGGCTGGGTCCTGAGTTCAGATCTCAGTACTGCACAAACCCCTTCAAGAAAAATGCTCATCTTTATTCTTCTGTCTCCTTTACTCATCCATCTCTAATACAATCATAGGTACTGGAGATTAGGAAGATGTTATGTAGTTACTGTGCTTGTCAAAAGAAATAGTAGTAAGGCCCTTACCTAAGGTAACTGTAGTCAAAATGAAAAGATCATAATTAAGAGTTAGAATTAATGAAGGATTTTATAGGAAGTGAGGAAGAATTGAAAGTGAAAAGTTTTCAGTTGTTTTTCACTTTTAGAGTACATACTTCAAATGCAAGCTCTTATTTCTTAAATGTTATGCATACATGTGATAATACTAAAAATATGAAGGGCTAAAGGGCATATATGGGGATAGATGATGAGTCTGTACTAAAAGTAGTCAATCAGGTTTTTATGTTAAAACATTTAAAAAGATCATTATAAATGTGAGCTGCGTTGGTAAATTTCTTCTAAAAAGTACATTATGGAATGGTGACAAGGATTCTTTGCTAGAGACCCTGAAAAAGTGATCAGTCACATTGATAGTATGTACCCTTGATATTATAAAAATAGCACTGTGCCTCTGTGTTTTCTTCCCAAACACTGATAACACCAGTCTAATCATGAAAAAGAAAAAAAAAAATCAAGTCTAGCACAGAACATGCTACAAAATACCCTAGCAGTACTCCTCAAAACTGTCAAGATCAAGGACAAAGACTATCTTGAGAAACTCTCATCACAAAGGAAACTTAAGGACATGACAACTAGATGTAATAATGGTTTCCTAGACGGGATCCCAATAGCAAAAACTAAAGAAAAGAAAATAAAAACTTTGAGGATTTAAAGACAGAGTTTGTGAAAGGAATATGGGAGACAATTGAGCATGAAGCTCAGTTGTAGAGCACTTGCCTCTAACCATGTACAAGGTGTTGTGTTTGATCCACTACAAAAAGAGAAAAACAAATGTGGGGGGAGGAATAAACTGCCAAGTCTTTTCCATTCGTGAGTCTTTTATAGGGGCTTAGCACAGAGTTGCTGAATTCTTAGTATTGCTTGCAGCTCTTTACAAGGTCAATTTTTACCTTTCAATGAAGCCTAACTTCATCTGTTAGCTAGAATATAGGTCTAAATTTGATTTCCTGATGTTCATGCTACATCCAGAATGAGCAAGGTAATTATAGAATTGTCAGTGTTCCTTCTCCAGCTTTGATAATAAAAGTACTGTTTTCTCCTGAAACAAGTCAATTATTTTATATATTCCTCCAGAAAAATCTCCATATTTAAAAATTAGAATGTCTAACTCATTTTGTGAAAGGATGTGTGTGTGTTACAGGAACTCTCCTTGAGGGTATAGCATTTGAGTTAGGTCTTCAAGATGAGTAGATATTAACTAAGTGGATGAAAAGCCACTGGCAGTTAAAGAATACTAAATGAATATGTACTATTTAGATATGGTGTAACATGCTTGTAACTAAGACCAGCAGTTGGGAGGCTGAGATAGCAGCCTTTCCAGTTTGAAGCCTACCTGTACAAAAATAGTACAAAGGCCCAGTGTGTAAGAGAGAGCTTTCAGCTGTGGTTATCCACTTATGTTCTTGGCTTTGATCATGTTCTAGAATTGTTTCAGTATTGGATAGTTCCAGTCTTGTAGAAGAAAGATACAGACATATTTGATTTACATCAAGTAAAGGAGGGATCAGTTCTCATATCATCTTACTACTTTTTCTAATTGAAACTTTAGCAATTCTTCCTGCATTATCAGCATACTTGTTTCTATACCTTCTTGTTTGTAGGGGAAAGAAGTTTTGGGCTTCTTTTGGGGAACTTCTTTTAAACCGTTTTTTTTTGGGGGGGGATCCAGTCATGGGGCCTGAACTCTGGGCCTGGACGCTGTCCCTCAGCTCTTCAGCTCAAGGCTAGCGCTCTACTACTTGAGCCACAGCGCCACTTCCGGCTTTTTTCTTTTTGCTTATGTGGTGCTGAGGAATTGAACCCAGGGCCTCAGGCATGCAAGGCAAGCACTCTACCTCTGAGCCATCTTCCCAGCCCCCTTTTAAACCCTTTCTTTGCCAACTCCAGTGCCTAGAACATAGTAGGTATGTATTCAAATGTTTTTTTCAATGACTACCTTCCCTTCCTTCGTAGCTTTCAGATGACAGGCTTCTCAGATGAATACACTATATATTCCCTATATCTTTTTCCCTTCACGACTCATTGCTTATGTTTGAATTACATTACTGGTAGCACTGGGAAATATAGAAGGAATCAGCAAGACTAAGCAGACTAACAGCATAAAAGTCTAAAGAGAAAGGAATGAAAGATAACTCTTGATTATAGTATTGGTTTCCTGTGGTCACTGAAAGAAATTACAACAATTTTGGTAGCTTAAAACTGTAGAAATGTGTTTTCTTGCTGTTAGGAAGGCCAGAACTCTGAAATTGTAAGGTCAGAGCAAGCAAGGCTCCTGAGAGCTTCAGGAAGATTTTTTCCTTGCCTCTCCCAGCTTTCTAGTGGTTCAGATATACATACCTTCATTTGCCTCTGTGGCTTTCTTCCCTGTGCCTTTTTTGTTATCTTTCTCTCTTTTCATTAGTGTATATAACTGCATAAAACAAATTTCATTATGGCATTTTCACACATACATATAATGAACTTCCTTCCTCTACCCCACTCTCATTTCCTCTCCCTCCTCCCCTTGATCCTATTCTTCTTTCCTAATAGTCCCCCTTTTATTTTATGTCCTTTTTGTCCCAGTAGATTCTGCGTTTGAGAATTTTCATGTGAAACAAGTTAAATAAGTCTGGCTTTATTTCACTTAATAACGATCTCCAATTCCATCCATTCTCCTGGTAAAATTGTGGGTGTGTGTGGGTGTGAGAGAGAGAGAGAGGAGAAAGAGAGAGATTTATCCATTCATCTTTTGACCCTTTTATAAGGACACTTGTCATTAGATTTAGGTAAATTTATCTTGATCCTTAATTACATCTGCAAAGGTATTCCAAATAAAGTCACATTACAGGTTCTGGAGTTAGAATTTTACTGATCTCTTTGAGTGCCACATCTACTCTACCCACTACAGTCAGTTATCAGGGCAATGGTATACAATTAAAATATCAGCCATAAATTAATTTTAAAAAATTTTAAAGAAAGGAGAATATTGATCTTCTGGAGGTAAGGGGACAATATTATAGCTAACAACCTGAAAATAATTCTAAAATCAGTCTGTTTAAAAGAAAAATAATAAATTATAATTGATTTCTTTAATTTTTAAGTATATTAATTACTTTATTCAGGGTCAGATGAGGTTTTTTTCTTTCAGTGAATCTTGACAATCCTTAGTTTAACCTTTGTGTTAAAATTGTGAATTTGTAGAATACTTTGATATTTTACCATTTGAACCTCCAGCCACCAAGAGAAGTCCTCATATCTAGACCAGGTTGGCTTCAAACTTGAGATGCACCTATCTTAGCCTCTCAAGTGCTGGAATTTCAGGCATAGGCTACCCCACATGGATGGTAACTAGTTTGACAGATGTCTCGGGTTATGAAGTAATCCAGATGGATTTTTGAATAGTGATGTTGTACTGTAAAACCTCTATTCTTTCCAGTTTCTCGTACTGAATTTATTAATATTTTATTTTACTTTATTTGGTCGGTTGTGGGGCTTGAACTCAGGGCCTGGGAGCTGTCCCTCAGCTCTTCAGCTCATGGCAAGCGTTCTACCACTTGAGCCACAGCGCCACTTCCGGTTTTCTAGTGGTTTATTGGAGACTAGACCTTTTTGCTTGGGCTGGCTTTTAACCATGATCCTCAGATCTCAGCCTCCTAAGTAGCTAGGATTACAGGTGTGAGCCACTGGTACCCAGCCTAATTTTCTATTTTAGAAGGCAGACTTTACTGTTTTTCATGCTCCATTTTTTTTTCTCTATTTGTAATGATAGCATGACTTTACTGTTTCTCATGTTCCATTTTTTTCTCCATTTGTAATGATAGCATGAAAAAGAGTAAAATTCTGTGATATTTGTTAGGCGCAATAATGATAGCATGAAAAAGAGTAAAATTCTGTGATATTTGTTAGGTGCAAAGTCAGCAACTCAGGAGGATGAGGCAGGAGAATCATATATTTGGGTCTTGCTTTGGGCATGTTTCTTTTTCTAACTCTGTGGCAGCAAAAGGAACATAATATTTAAATCCAGGCTTGCCACCTCTCTGTCGTAAGTTCTATGTTTCAGGGCTGTCCATTCTTTGGTATGAATTTTTATTTTTTTCATTGGTACCAAGGTTTTTACTCAAGGCCTCACTCTTGCTTGGCTTGCTTCCTCTACTGGGATTCTACAACTTAAGCCACATTTCCAACCAAAAACTTAGAATTCTACATGGATTATTTATATTCCAAGACAGGAGAGGGTGTTCAGTCACAGATATTTTTCTTTCCTTTTTTTTTTGGGGGGGGGGGGTTGGAGGGTCTGGTGGTGAGCCTGAACTCTGGGCCTGGGCGCCGTCCCTCAGCTCTTAAGCTCAAGGCTAACACTCTACCACTTGAGCCACAGCGCCACTTCCGGCTTTTTTCTTTTTGCTTATGTGGTGCTGAGGAATCGAACCCAGGGCCTCATGCTTGCAAGGCAAGCACTCTACCACTGAGCCACCTTCCCAGTCCCTTTCCTTCTTTTTAACTTCACTTTCTCCCTTTACTCACCTGTCAAGGATACCCACATAAAACTTTTCTAAGTAGTTAGGCATAAGCTCCAGCACTTATACATACTTCAAATGAAGGTGGTTTTTTTTTTTTTTGTCTTGTGTTTGTAAAAACAGGGCTATCACAAATTTTTAACAATCTTGAAATTGGCAGAAGACAAGGAAAAGTAAACAGCACTTAATCCAGTGTTTCTTATGGGGAAAGGTCCTTTGCCTAAAAATCAGTAGAGGAATTTGCAAACATACCCTTCAAAGACTTATTGAGTCTCTGGTGTAGATCTTCAGGATTGCATTTCTAATGAGGTTGTAATTGTTTGACACAGACTACATATTTATGCCACCATTCTCAGTAACATTGTGTCCTATAGTGGGACAGTGACTTTAACCCGGAAGAAAAGTAGTATAAATAAAAGAAATAATAACAGATGTTAAAAAGCCCAGGACCATTAGCTGGGTGCCGGTGGCTCACGCCTGAGGATTGCAGTTCAAAGCCAGCCCCCCGGCAGGAAAGTCCATGAGATTCTTATCTCCAATAAACTACCAGAAAACCAGAAATGGCACTGTGGCTCAAGTGGTAGAACGCTTGCCTTGAGTTGAAGAGCTGAGAGACAGCCCCCAGGCCCAGAGTTCAAGCCCCATGACTGACAAAAACAAAACAAAACAAAACAAACCACAGCAATCTTCATGAAAAGTGATGATTCTGTAAGCTAGGGGAGAGATGGAGCCTGGGCAATAGTTTTCTTCAGGGAATCCTGAGATATCAGCCTTTGCCATCTGGATACTCCTGCAAAATCTCAAAGCAGTTGTTTGTGTCAGACCTTTTTTTTTTTTCTTAAGCCTTCTCAAACAAATTTTGATTTAAAGTTAAGGCTAATGATAGTTCTATTTGTAAAAGTTGACTGATCTTGCCTTGAAAGAAGTTGGTATGTTTTGAAGATGAGAGACTTGAGTGTACATGTCCCCTGAGGAAAAGACTCAATAAGAGGGAAGTACAAAAGATTCAGGAGGGAGAAAAGGATTTGAAAGATCTCAGAATGGTTCTAATTTTTTTTTTTTTTTTTTTTTTGTCGGTCGTGGGGCTTGAACTCTGGGCCTGGGCGCTGTCCCTCAGCTCTTCAGCTCAAAGCGAGCACTCTACCACTTGAGCCACAGCGCCACTTCCGGTTTTCTGGTGGTTTTATTGGAGATAGGAGTCTCACGGTCTCTCCTGCCCGGGCTGGCTTTGAACCGCGATCCTCAGATCTCAGCCTCCTGAGTAGCTAGGATTACAGGCGTGAGCCACCAGCGCCCGGCTGGTTCTAATTTTAATAGTAAAGGAATACTACTTTTTTTTTTAGTTAAGTTTTTTATTGTGAAAATGCTGTGCAGAAGGGTTACAGTTACATGAGCAAGGTAATGAGTACATTTCTTTTCCAGCATTGTTGCTTCCTCCTTTGTTTTTCCCTTACCTTCTTTCCCACCTCCTCAGCTACCCCCCCCCGGCCCCCCCCTACCTAAATTGTAAAGTTCGTTTTTCGACATAGAGTCTTGTACATCTCATTGTTGCAGTGGGTCAATCTGTATCCCTATTTAAACAATTTGTTTTTTTTTTCCTTCCCCTCCCCAAATTATACCAACATCAAATATAGTGAAAACGGGTTATACTGTGGGGGAGGGACATACAAAGCAACAACAAAATCACATGGAATACTACTACTTCTATAGGATTAAGAGCAGAATAGATAACATGGACATTTGGAGAAAGCTTGGGAGGAGGTAAAGAAATAAATAATTGGAAAAATGTATGTTTATTTTATCTCTTTTGTTGTTTGTTTCATAAGATAATAGTGCATGTGTGTGTGTGTGTGCGTGCGTGCGTGTGTGTGTGCATGTGTGTGTGTGTGTGTGTGTGTGTGTGTGTGTGTGTGTGTGTGTGTGTGTGTGTGTGTGTGTGTGTGTGTTCTGGGACTTGAACTTGGGTCCTGGGAACTGTCCCTGAGCCTTTTTGCTCAAGACTAGCACACTACCACTTGAGCCACAATTCTACTTCTGGCATTTTGGTAGTTAATTGGAGATGAGAGCCTCACACTTTCTTGCCATTGTTGGCTTTGAACCACAATCCTTAGAGCTCTGCCTCTGGAGTAGCTAGGATTACAGGCATGAAGCACCATCATCCAATATCCAGTAATTTTTTTTAAGTTACTAAGAATCAGTAACTTGCATTTGCAAGCATTCTAATCTCCAACCCTTTTTGTTCTAATTTCATTTTAAGGTTGTGTTTCACTAACTATGCCAAGATCTGGCCTCAGAATTTTGCTTCATTCCTGCCTCTGCTCTCAGTCATGTAGAGCTGGGATTAGTAGGTATACACCATAATGAATTTGTGCAGTATTTCTTACACAGTTCCTATGTGTTTTAAGTATGTTAACTGAATAAATTCTCACAGCTATTAGATTAGATATTATCCTTATTTTGAAAATGATACATAAACAGGCCAAGTGGTTTATCCATTTAGGGCTGACAATTCAACAAGAATCTCTAGAGGTATGATGTCTGAGCATAAGTTTGGGATTTTGTGATAATGATGGAAAACTAGAAGGTGATTTGGGATGGGAATTATTTCATATGGGACTGTAGGGGAAGGCATTTGTGATGTTGGAAAGTCAAGCATGGATATCTTTGCATGGAGAGAAGAGAATGGATCTATAAAGGTCTGGTCTGTGTGCAGATTAAAAGATTGAGTAGAGATAGATGTATTCACCCAGCTCACACTTGGTTTTAGTTTATCTTATCCCTGCACAAGAATTTTTAAAAGAAAACTAGATTTTTTTCCCCTTAAGTTTCATTCTTGACTTAGACAAATAATGAGTAGCAATGCGAGCATAAGTAAGAGGGATTCCTAGGCCTGGGAATGAAGCTTGATGGTAGAGCATGTGCATAGGTCGGGGGTTTGATTTGCTTCACTATGAAAATAAAATGAAAAGAGGTCCTTCTCAGAAGTTTGTTGTAAAAGTTTAAATCCTGGTTTTCAGCCCAAAGAAAAGGTTCTGAAATATTATGTCAGTCTTTGTCCAAAATGATTGCTTATAGCCAGGTGCCAGGGGCTCACGCATGCAAGCCTAGCTACTCAGGAGGGTGAGATCTGAGGATCACAGTTCAAAGCTAGCCTGAGCAGGAAAATTTGTGAGACTCTTATCTAGTAAACCACCAGAAAACTGGAGTGGCGCTGTGGCTCAAGTACTAACGCGCTTGCATTGCACTGAAGAGCTCAGGGACAGCGCCCACGCCCAGAGTTCAAGTCCCATGAATGACCAAAAAAAAAAAAAGATTGCTTTTTTTTTTTTTTTTAATTCAGTGGTTAACAAACAAGCATGTGATTTGTCTTTATCTTTTTTTCCCCCCTGATTCCTTTCTTCCTGAAGCTTTAAGTGTAACTCTTTGCGGAGAAGTCTCAAATTTGTATCTAGTCTGAACATCCTTCTTGAAATGTACAGTATACCCATGTATTGCCTGCTTAGCTTTGCCCCTTGAATATGTAATTGACTAAAGCACCAAGGAAGAAGGTAAGGAGGGCATGGAATTCTTGAAGGCATTTCAGAGAGAACTGATGAGATTGGTGATAAGTAAAAGGAAGAATTAGACGTGTGTTTCTGAAGTTCTTGTTAGTATGGTCCATTGAGTAACACTTCCAGGCATTAGAAAATATTGGTACAGCTGAATTTAATTTTCCTGTGTTTCTGGTAGGGTGAAGGATTGGTTGGGAGGATATTAGGCAGGAGAGTGGACACAAATGAAGTAAGTTTTCGAAGTTTTTGTTATTTTGTTGTGTTCACTTTAAACCCACCTCAAACCCATGACTCTTTTGCCTCATCTTCTCCAGTACTGGGATTGTACGTCAGCACTACCAGTGAAATCTGTGATCTCTAACTAATTTTTTCTATACCATATGGATAATTTATGGTAATTTTCCTTTCATTTTTGATTTTGTATATAGGATATATTTGTTTAGTATATAAAACAAATTCCTTTTGTATACTTGGTACCCACTCTTAGAAAAACTACCCTTTTGTCTTCTTGTACCTGAAAGACTATTAAAAGAGTTTTAAAAAATACTTTTTTTTTCCCTTTGTGGTACTAAGATTTGAACTTGGTACTTCACATTTGCTGGACAGGCAGTACTGTTTGAACCTTAGCCCCCCTAGCTCCATAATCTTCACAAACATTAGTAGAATTTTGAAAAAAAACTATTTCCTAAAACAAAATCATGTTTACAGTTTTTTAAATTTGTTATTATTGGCATTTTTAGCAATGTTTAGTGTTTGACCCTAAGTTAAATCATTCAGCAAAATTACAAGTACCTTCTCTGTGCTTAACCCCAAGGGGTAAAATGTTCATAGTCCCTTTTCTTGTTGAGTTCACTGAACATCCTAGTTTAAGTGCCACTTCACAAAGACCTCCTTTCAGGGGCCTTGGAATGTAGTTAAGTGACACAACACCTGCCTAGCATGTGTGAAGCCCTGGGTTCAATTCCCAAAACTAACACACACACACACACACACACACACACACACACACACACACACACACCTGGGTTCAACACACACACACACACACACACACACACACACACACACACACACACACACACACACTCTGTGGGAGAAGAGGGAGGGGCTACGACTCTGAGCCCTGGGTTCAATTCCCAAAACACACACACACACACACACACACACACACACACACACACACACACACACACACACACACACACACACACACACACACACACACACACACACACACACACACACACACACACACACACACACACACACACACACCCCTCTGTGGGAGAAGAGGGAGGGGCTACGACTCTGAGCCCTGGGTTCAATTCCCAAAACACACACACACCCCTCTGTGGGGGAAGAAGGAGGGGGCTACAACTCTGAGCCCTGGGTTCAATTCCCAAAACTAGCACACACACACACCCCCTGTGGGGGAAGAGGGAGGGGGCTACGACTCTCTCTTTGAGTCTTAAGTTTTTAGTGTTTCGTACAAAGGCAGGATACTTTAAGTTAAACATAGTCTAGTGAAGGAATGAGGAAGTTTTTCTTAGTGGACCTGTGTTGAAAGTAAGTATTCAATATCTAACGCCCTTAGAGGTCAAATAAGGTGATTATAAACACTTTTTCCTTTGAATTTTAGAATTTAGAAGTTATCCATGAACTTTATAAGGTCAGATTTAGTAGAGGAAAGAAATGAAATTAAGGTTGTTTTTGTTTATGAAATGAATTTGCAAGAAAAGAAAAGCATGCTACTTTTCTCCAAACCATTACTGGCTTGTCTGTAGGTATATGTGATAAACTAAACTATAAGGAGAACTTGGGGCTGGGAAGGTGGCTCAGTGATAGAGCGCTTGCCTTGCATGCATGAGGCCCTGGGTTCATTCCTCAGCACCACATAAGCAAAAAGAAAAAAGCCAGAAGTGGTGCTGTGGTTCAAGTGGTAGAGCTCTATGCTAGCCTTGAGCTGAAGAGCTGAGGGACAGTGCCCAGGCCCAGAGTTCAGGCCCCACGACTGGACCCCCCCTCCCAAAAAAAAAAAGAAAGAAAGAAGGAGAACTTGGTATTTTTAAAATATTTTCACTGTTACAGAGAAAATACTGTGGTAGAGGCTACTAGGAGAGATCTATCTCTATCACTCCTAGCTTAACCCGGGGTTAAGCTGTCACATCTGACTTTGACATTAAATGCTGAGTGAATAAGAAAAGGTAAAGAAGACATGGTGAAAAAAAAAATTAGACACTGAGAAATAGTAGTACCAGAACTCTGGCTGCCTATTTATTTGCCTTTGTAAAATAATTCTTCACTTCTGTGAGTTTTGGACCTTACTGTATGCTGTTTTTTTTCTTCCAGGTGTAGGCAAATCATGCTTGTTGCTACAGTTTACAGACAAGAGGTTTCAGCCCGTGCATGACCTCACAATTGGTAAGTTTTATGAAAGAGAAAAACATAAAAAATTTAGAGTAGTTTTGGTATGCTAGGGGATCTATTCTGTTACTATTGATTCCAAAATCAGTGAAACTACATTTATTCAGAATTTAGTCTCTTTTTAAAAAATAAGTAATATATAGTCTTGCTCTATCCTCCATTCCCTCCCACGAGGTCTTGCTCTGTAAACTCATTCCTCCTGCCTCAGCCTCCTGAGTGCAGGGATTACAGGCATGCACTGTTTCACCCAGCTTTAGAAACAAAGTGTAATAAAAATAAGTGTTATCCAACTTTTCACAAGTTGTTAGAATACAACAGACACTAATTTTGTTTAAGATTTCAGTTGTTTTTAATTAATGACAAAGCAAACTCCTCTCCTCTCTCTCCAGCAACCTACTGAGGATTGAACCCAGGGCCTCAGACATGATAGGCAAATGTTCTAACTTTACTAGCAAGTTACATTTGTGCCATACTCCCAATCTTTTGAAATTTTAAATTTTGTTTTTGGGGTTGGGTCTTGGTAACATTGTCCAGGTTGGTCTTGAACTCTTGGTCCTACTGCCTCCACCTCCAAGTGGCTGGGATTATGGGCATGTGCCACTATGTATACTGAAACTATAGATAGACAGCATGATTCATCATGAGAATAGTGATTATGGAACAGCTCATTGGAAATTGAATCAAGTTCTTGCTAACTATATGTTCAGGTCACTTTACTCCTCCATCTCTATTTTTTTTATCTGTATAATAACAGTAATGCCAAGCCCACAAAATAATTGTGAGTATAAGTAACTGAATATTAAATGTAAAGTACTGGCACTTAATAAATGTTGTAGGTTACCTATAATTATTAACTAAGAAAAACTATCATCAGGTAATTGTGAAGAATAAATAAGATAGTTACTCTAAGAAATACCCAGTAAGTAATAGCTGTTACTATTTAGAATAGTGATACTGCCTACTTTTGTTAATATACAAAGGTATAAAATTGAAATGAGTGGTACTCATTAGACAATACATTGAAAGTGAAATATACAACTTGTGGGTGGAGATGGAAGGGAAAAATTGGGAGAGAGCAAGGAAGGGGTGATATTGTCTAAAAAGAAATGTACTCTACCTGATTTATATAACTATAACCCCTTTGTACATCACGTTTTAATAACAACGAAAAATTTTAAAAATTGAGTGAAAATCTAACAGGTTTTTGTAATTGTCCTGTTTGTTTAAAACTTACATTTATATCCTGAAAGGTAAGGAATGTAAGTGGAGATTTTTCTATACCATAGACTTTTAACAACTAGAGATTTGTCAAATATCAAGAAAAACATGGGGCTGGGAAGGTGGCTCAGTGGTAGAGTACTTGCTTTGCATGCATGAGGCCCTGGGTTCGATTACTCAGCACCACATAAACAGAAAAAGATGAAAGTGGTGCTGTGTGTGGCTCAAGTGCTAGAGTGCTAGCCTTGAGCTGAAGAGCTCAGGGACAGCACCCATGACCCATGACCGACTCCTTTGGAGTAAAACTAGTGTGTAACTAGTTTCCAATTGTATTTAGTTTTTTCTGGTTGGAATTTGAAAAAAAAGAAAACCTAAATAAAATAGGTGGAAGTTCCCTGACTATTCAGGTGAATATACAAAAAGAAAAAGAAAAGAAAAACATAATCTTGTTTAATGACTTTTCAGTTACTATTTATTTTCTGTTGAATTTATTAGATTTATGGCATGTTGATTCTCATATGCTATGCATTTTAAAAATAGAAGATCAAAGATATACCTGGGCGCTGGTGGCTCACGCCTGTAATCCTAGCTACGCAGGAGGCTGAGATTTGAGGATCACTGTTCAAAGCCAGCTGGAGCAGGAAAGCCCGTGAGACTCTTATCTCCAATAAACCACTCAGAAAACCAGAAGTGGTGCTGTGGCTCAAGTGGTAGAGTGCTTGCCTTGAGCTGAAGAGCTGAGGGACAAGCGCCAAGGCCCAGAGTTCAAGACCCACAACCGACAAAAAAAAAAAAAAAAAAACCCAAAAAACAGAAAATCATAGATGGAACTCATGAATAAGATTATCATATCAATAATTTCAACCAACCACATGTACTTCATGAGTATATTGAAATCTTTAACAACTAATGTCAATAAGAAGATATATTTTCATTTTGAAAGTTTCAAATAAATATGTATAGTAATGATGGTTAAAACAGACAATAGTGTTTCATACTGGTCCTCCTAACTTTAACTTTTGTGTGTAGGGTCTACTCTTTGCTCGATAGATTTGAAACCTTTGCAACCACATTAGACAATACAAAATCCTAAGACAGCTAACAAAACTCGTGTTTTTAATGTAGAATATGAAATTAAAGTGTTCTTCCTTTTCATTGAAATGTATATATTTGCCATCCTGTGGCACACCCAATGGAGAGGATGGGCCTACGTCTGCTGTTGGAAATTGGCATAAGCTGTACTTGATAGAGATGAGGGAATAGACTGAAGACAGTTACTAGGAAAACTGTAACCCATGTAGCTGCCAGCTGCCAGCTGCCTGGGAGCAGACACTCGGAAATAGAAAGCTTCAAGAAAAGAAAAGCTGGGTGTCTTTCTCTGTTACTGTCATCCTAAGTTGACTGCAGATTTTCTATTACTATAGTTCCAGCCCTTTGCTTGGCAGGTCCCACTGATGGTCTCCTAAGTTCAAATAACACCAATTTCTCCTCCCAACCTCTGTGTGGTAGCAGCTTCCTACTATAGTTAATCTCTGGGCTTTCTCCCCAACTCTTTTCTGAATTTCTTGGCTCTTCCTTTATTATAGCATTTCTATTAAATTCCCTTAGTACTTAAATATTTAAGTTTGGTTTCTTGTTTTCTGATTATACTCTGATGTCTCTCCTCCCTCCCCTCATCTAAATAAATAATATCCACCTAACTCATTTTAAGGAAAAGGAGAGTTTATTACTTATTAATTTATTTGTGTCTCACAGAAACTGAGGAAAGAGGGAGACAGTTAAATCAGCCTGGAACTAGAGCTTGTAGCTCTTAAGGAGGAAACAATAAGTTCTTCCTTAATCTTATATTCTTTCCTCTTATCTCATTCTTTCCTCATCTCTCCTTGAGTTCTCTCTCCTTATTAACCAGTGTTTTTGGTTTCCCTCTCTATGATGGACAGTGATCATTATCAGTAACTCCAAAGTTCATATACCTTTCAGAATAACAGAAATTCTCTTAACCCAATTCCAAGTTCCCTGGACAAGAAGTTCATTGCTTCAAGTTGGTTCAGGCCTACTCACCCCTTATTTTGTCAGCTTTGGCTATGAGTCCAGAGTCACTTTGTACAACGTGGTTACCAAATTAGTAATAGTGGGTAATGTCTGTCCTTAAGCTTCTTTCTACTATAATGATCAATTCCTTACTCTGTTTATGAACCACTGACTCCTTAACTTACAATTCTTCTGTCTGCATTCTCCCTTTCTCTTTTACTTTTTCCCTAACACGTAAAGATAATAATACAACAATTTTTTTGTCTTTCTGATTCACAAATATTATAAATACTATAATAAGCTGAATGAAAAGCAAAAGTAGAGAAAAATGGATACTTTAGAATATCGGTAGGGGAGCTACTTGGGACATATAAGTTTGAGATGCTTACTAGACAGAGAGGAGAGATGCTGAATATGTAGTTTGATATGTCCATCTTAGGTAAGGGATTAACTAGAATAGATTCATGAAAGAGTAGATGGAGAGAAACTGGAATAGAAAATATGGACAGTTCTTTGTAAGGAATCTTGTAAAATGAGAGAAAAGGTTCGAAGCTGGAAAAGAAGTTGGAATAATGGAATAACCATCAAAATGGAAAAACTAAATTATGGCCAGAGAAAAAAAGAACTGCTAAAGTGGCATCTTGAGCCTGGTTAGGTCTTTCACAGGTAGAACCTAAGAAAGAACTCCTCTGCCTCTCCTTGTTTCTTAGTTAAACAAAAACCATGGTTATCAACTAAGAGTAAAAATAAAGAAAGTACTGCATACTTAAAAAAATAAGAAAGGGGGCTGGGAAGTTGGCTCAGAGTGCTTGTCTCATATGCATGAGGCCCTGGGTTCAATACCTCAGTACCGCATAAGCAGAAAAGATGCCAGAAGTGGCCCTGTGGCTCAAGTGGTAGAGTGCTAGCCTTGAGCTAAAGAGCTGAGGGACAGCGTCCAGGCCCAAAGTTCAGCCCCCACGACTGACCAAAAAAAAGAGAAGGTACAGTGTAGTTTCATGAACAAATGGAATGTAAGTGCATTCCATCTAAAATAATTCTTAGGCAGCACTAAAGGTTCACTTCAAACTAGTATCCATAAATTTAAAATGAGACTAGTTAACATAACACTGTGTTTTCCTCCAGCCATGTTGAGTTGTTGGATTTGACCTGTAGTTTAACTATAAGGATATGACAAAAGACTGAGTGTATTCAGGAATGAGTATAAGCAAAAGGAAATGCATTAGTATATCTAGAGTGGTATTTAGAGCCTGCAGGAGAGGGAAGATTTGGCCTTAATTATAGGCAGAAGCAAAGCTCTTTTTAGAGGTCAGGAAGCAGGAGCTTGAAATAGCAGAAGTTTTATTAACTCTTTCATCAGCTAGAATTGAATGGTCATCAGTCAATGATTGTCTCCTGATGATGTCAGTTCCACAGGGGTCATCTGCTTGCCCACATTGTTTTGCTCACCCACCTTTGTTATCAGTGGCATTCTTGGGGCAAATTTGACTATACATTGAAGAAGTCTTGAAGCCCACTGAGCAGTGTAGATAATTTTTGGATTATGGTTAAAAGTCACCTCTCCTTTCCCTGCCCTCTTCCTCCTTTCCTTTTCTTTTGTGAGTAGAAGGAATGGGTTTATGAAAAGGCTTCTGTGTTAGATATCTTGTTGGCACATACAATTTTGTTTATTCTTTCCTTGTAAGTATTATTTAAAAAACTTTTGTGCGTACACAGTGAGACCAAGGGAGGATAGTCTCTTTAAGAGAAGAACAGAAAGGCACAATGCCTATGTGCATCTGACCATACAAAATAATATTTATGAAAATGAACTCAAGAAATTGAAGATAAGAGGTTTTTCTCTTTTTTGCTATTTTTGTTTTCTTTTTGTCCTATTTGTTTATTTGTCTTTGGGAGTGAGGGGGGAGCACAGAAATGGAGAGACAAGGTAAACAAATGCAGCAGTGGTACTCAATGAATGCTATGTTGAAAATGAACTATGTAACTTGTGGATGGGGATGGGTGGGAGAGAGTTGGGAGAGAGCCAGTGAAGTGATGACATTGACCAAAAAGAAATGTATTCTTTTTTCCCCCCTCTTTCTTTCTTTTTTTTGTTAGTCAACTGTGGGGCTTGAACTCAGCCTGGGCACTGAGCTCTTTTCCTCAAAGGTAGCGCTCTACCACTTCCAGCCACAGCTCCACTTCCCATTTTCTGGTACTTAATTAGAGATAAGAGTCTCATGGGTTTTCTGCCCTGCTAACTTTGAACCACAATTTTGAGATCTCAGACACTTGAGTAGCTAGGATTACAAGCGTGAGGTACCAGGACCCAGCAAGAAATGTACTCTTTTTTTTTTTTTGGTTGGTTGTGGGGCCTGAACTCCGGGCCTGGGTACTGTCCCTCAACTCTTCAGCTCAAGACTAGTGCTATACCACTTGAGCCACAGCACCACTTCTAGCTTTTTCCACCTATGTGGTACTGAAGAATCGAACCCAGGGCTTCATGCATGCAAGGCAAGCACTCTTACCCGTGAGCTACCTTCCCAGCTCAAGAAATGTACTCTTTACCTGACTTATGTAACTGTAACCCTTCTGTATATCACCTTTATAATAATAAAAAATTTTGTACCACACTTAGCCAGTTTTTCCCCTCAGGTATTTCATTGTTATGTTATTAGTGGTATTTTCATGTGTGTCCCTACCCTGTGGCCTTAGATGTGAATATATTAAACACTGTAAATAGTTTTATATGACAAATTATATTTTTGCATTTTTCTTTCTAGTACATCATGACTCCTGAGTCTCTCTTCTCTAGATTTCCTGTTTCTAAGCCTCAGAAACATAACCGTCATCATCAACTTATTGGCACTGAGTGTGGTCTAGGATGGAATAAGCATTAAAATGTAGAATTTTATTTTGTGGACAGACAAATCACCTTTCTTACATGTCTAATCATAGTGGAAGGAATTATAGGAGAGGTTGAGATGGATTTTTCTTTTTCTTTTTTTCTTTTTTCTTTCTTTCTTTTTTATTTATGGTCCGGTTGTGGGGCCTGAACTCTGGGCCTGGGCGCTGTCCCTCAGCTCTTCAACTCAAGACTAGCGCTATACCACTTGAGCCACAGCACCACCTCTGGCTTTTTTTTTCTTTTTGCTTATGTGGTGCTGGGGAATCGAACCCAGGGCCTCATGCATGCAAGACAAGTGCTCTACCACTGAGCCACCTTCCCAGCCCCTCTTTCTTTCTTTATTTTATTTATTTATTTATTTATTTTATTTTTTTACCACTCATGGGGCTTGAACTGTGGGCTTGGGCTCTGTCTCTCAGGCCAAGGCAAGTTCTCTACCACTTTAGCCACAGCGCCACTGGTAGTTAATTGGAGATACAAGTCTCATGGATTTTTCTGCCTGGGCTGGCTTGGAACCATGATCCTCACATCTTAGCCTCCTGAGTAGCTAGGATTATAGGCATGAGCCACTGGCACCTGGCTGGATTTGTTTTCTTTTTGAGATAGGGTTTAACTATAGTTTAGTCTGGCCTCAAACAGGGGATCCTCCTGCTTCAGCCTATGAAGTACTGACATAACAGGTGTGAACCACCACGTCCAGTTAACTAAAAGAAAATTTGACATAGGGCAGTATGTCCTTTTTCTGAGAACTAGGAGTAGTGTTCTTCCTGGGTTACTAACATCTCTAGGGACCATATGCCTTGCCATCTTGACTTCTGATCTTCTCCTGTTTTCATAATTAAATGAGTGTTTTCTAAAGAAATGGTAAATACAAGTAAAAAGCAAAAAAGAAAAGAAACTTGTAAGTGTAAAGTCTATATTCCTTTAATCTACAGTCCTCCTATAATCATTGACATACATATTGAAAAACATGTACAGAAAATTATTCCATCATTCACTACTGAAAATTTGAAGTAATTTAAGCCTTGCTAGTGAAGACCACAGTCAATAGATATCTATTATATTTATTATAATATTTAAAAAATATTTCTAGTTTAAGTTTTATTAGTACTTCTGCTTAACTTAGTTTTTAAGGATAGAAGTTAATATTTTTCCAAATTGATCTGTATGTCATATAGCATAGCATATTCTGGAAATAAACATTCTGTGCTTTAATCCTTGAATGTGAAATATATGCCAAATATCTTGTAACACATCATTTTCTGCTCTATTTAGGTGTAGAGTTTGGTGCTCGAATGATAACCATTGATGGGAAACAGATAAAACTTCAGATATGGGATACAGTAAGTATAGCAAAAATAATACTATATGACCACAATGAAAGTACCTTGGATGCTTGTTTTTAGTGTTTTTTTTTCCTACTACAACTTTTTTAGGTACTAAACCCTACAGCCATTAAATAAAATGTAGGAGAGAAGATTGTTGTTTTTTGGATTTTTTTTTTTAACTTACGTGATTCTTCTCCAAGGTATTGGAAACCAGTGTTTTTAATCTAAGGGGGTATTCATTATGATGTCTAAATGGAAATGTTCCAGAAAAAAACTTTTTAAGAAAAATAATTGAATGTCTAAAGTATATATGAAGTAAAATAAGATTTTCAGTACCATAAATAACTTACCCTGAAGTTTATTAAGTATGGCTTAATCTAACCACCACTTAAAGCCACCTTGTTCTTAATCTATTGGAATAATTTTTTTCATTACCCTGTTCAGTGAGCACCTGCTATAGGACAGGCTGTGTAGGTTTTTGTTTTTGTTTTTATTTTTTTTGTCGGTTGTGGGGCCTGAATTCTGCGCCTGGGCGCTGTCCCTCAGCTCTTCAGCTCAAGGTGAGCGCTCTACCACTTGAGCTATAGCACCACTTCAGGTTTTCTGGTGGTTTATTGGAGATAGGAGTCTCTCGGTCTTTCCTGCCCAGGCTGGCTTTGAACCGAGATCCTCAGATCTCAGCCTCCTGAGTAGCTAGGATTACAGGCATGAGCCACCAGCACCGGGCTAGGCTGTGTAGTTTTTATGGTTTTTATAGTTTTTCATCTGAAGTCCAAAATAAGAAAAATTTTTTCTGTGACTATTTTTCTTTTCTCCCACCTATGTAAAAGTGAGATTGTGGTATATTTACTATGGACACTCTAAGGCAGCAGTTTTCAAACTTGGTGATTTCAGAACTCAATAGTGATCCCAAACAGTTTACCTTGTATGGCTTACAGCTATAAGTATTTACTATACTAAAAAGCTGAGAAATAGTTTAGATATTCAATTTTGTTTTCTCCTTTGTGATTCTGGGGATCTAGCCCAAGTATATAGCTACATACATGATAGAAAAGTGCCCTACCACTAAGCTATACCCCTAGCCCTGTTCATTAAAAAAAAAAAGTATTAAACTCATTACTTAATAAGGTAAACAATACGATTAACTGTATTTTTCAAAAACAAAGAACAACTATATTTTGTAGTGAGAAGAGTGGTATCATGTTACGATTTTGAAATCTCTCTACTGTCTACCTAACACAAGACACTGGATTCTCGTATCTGCTTCTGCATTGAGTCTTACATGATTTTAGTTGAAGTATATGAAGAAAATCCAGCCTCACACAAATAGGTACGTAGGAAAAAGAACCACATGGACCTTAAAGCTTCTCAGGGACTCCTTGGGGTTCTGAGATCACACTTTGATCATACCACTACTCTAGGGCATCAGGACTTTTTCACAAAACCCCAGAGGAAAAAACGCAAAGGTCTTGTATCAGCAAAGATAATCTCTAATGAAATATTAAAATATGGAGTATGCAGTCATCTTGTATACCGTAGTGATTTAATTTTAGTTTCTTATTTGTTTATACAGTAGCAATTCAAAGAAGGAACTGTGGAAAATACCTAGTCTTAGAGACTGGATATTTGAGACCCAGCAAGTTCCTGAGGGCAATTGAAAGACCCTAGTTTTATAATATTTCCTGTTTCCCACAGTTGTCTTTTATTTATTTATTTATTTATTTATTTATTTATTTTTGGGTCCGGTCGTGGGGGCCTGAACTTTGGGCCTGGGCGCTGTCCCTCAGTTCTTCAGCTCAAGGCTAGCGCTCTACCACTTGAGCCACAGCACCACTTCCAGCTTTTTTCTTTTTGCTTATGTGGTGTTGAGGAATCGAACCCAGGGTCTCATGCATGCAAGGCAAGCGCTCTACCACTGAGCCAGCTTCCTAGCCCCAACACAATTGTCTTTTAAATGGTAAACTTTGCATCTCTATCCTACTCTGGCTAGAGTTCTCTTAAACTCTTAGTTCTGTTGCTTTCTGACCTCCTCCTCCTCTCTAGTGAAGATTTTTACTATTTCTTAAGTATCCTTCCTGAGCCTAAAACACCTTAAAACTTTGATTTCCATTATCTCAGTAGGATTTCAAAACTGTTTGAAGGGTTCAGAAGTAGAGTGCTTGCCTAGCATGTTCCACGTACTAGGTTTAATCCCCAGTACTGCCAAAAAGATAAGAAAAGAAAAGATACATACAATCTTTTTCTAGAGGTTTCATATTTTGTATTTCTATATTAAGAGAGGGTTTGTTTTCAGAAGTGATTTATATAAACTAGATTGCTTTCTTCACTAACTTTGTACCCAAACATATCATTTAGGGTGGTATAGTTAGAACTGGACTACTTGGTATGCTTAACACAGTTTTCATACCTTATGTACATGAATATTTGCTTTGCTTACTTTTTTCCTTTTAATATCAGCATAGGTATTAATTCTTTCCTGAAGCCTTTTAGACACCCATGGGAATAAGATATTCTTTCCATGATACTTTATGTATATTTTTATTAAAGTTCTTAGTTTTTTGTTCATATATTTATCTTCCTTATGGTGAGGGAAGAAACTATATCTGATTTAGTTTTGCATCTTGCATTCTTTGCTCAGTGACAGATACAGTGTTTGGTAAATTTTACTATACTACTAAGTATAGAATCTCATGTTGTGTTGAAAACGGTGACTGATCGAGATATTCATAAACTGCTTTGCTAAATGGAAACTCTTGTACAACTATTTAAAGATAATTTAAAAAACTTTTAAAAAGTTAAACATAATTTATTTATTTTTTGGGTCCGGTTGTAGGGCCTGAACTCTGGGCCTGGGCGCTGTCCCTCAGCTCTTCAGCTCAAGGCTAGCGCTCTATCACTTGAGCCACAGTGCCACTGCTGGCTTTTTTCTTTTTGCTTATGTGGTGCTGAGGAATCGAACCCAGGCCTCAAGCATGCAAGGCAAGCGCTCTACCACTGAGCCACCTTCCCAGTACAACATAATTTTTTTAAATTATATTTAATTAAAATAAATTTTAATAGAATTCTCTCTAAACAAGTTGTAGCATCATTGATTATTCAGGAAACATCTACCAAGTGCATAGTTTCAGAAAAGGAAAATAATTATTACTCTGCTATACTTCAGGCACAAACTACCTCGTTTTGTAATTCTAGTTTATTTTACTGTTCTTTTCTTTGGGGGGGAGGTGCTGTCAAGGGATTTAACTCAAGGCCTCATGTTTGCTAGGTAGGCATTCTACCACTGGAGCCATGGCACTAGCCCTTTGTTCTTTTTCCTATTTTTTCTGAGAGAGACTTGCAATTTTTTTTTTTTGTCCTGGGCCAGCCTGGACCATAGATAGACCTCCTACATATTCCTCCTCCCAACTGGGATCACAGTCCCGTGCCACCAAGTCCAACTTGTCAGTTGAGATAAGGTCTTGCTAAGGTGTTTGCTTTGACTATCTGGCCTGGAACCAAGATCCTCCCAATCTCTACCTTCGGAGTAGCTGATATTGCAGGTGTATGACACTGCACCTAACCCTTGTCTATTGTTTTATTCTTAAAATACTGCTTAAACATGAGCAAGCCCTTCATTCCCCAGTTGTCTCTTTTTGTAAAATCTCCTGTTTTTAGTTTATTTTCTCCCAGGAGAAGTCTTTAAAAAGAAATCTTACTAAGCTAGACAATATGAGAGGGAAATAGAAGACAACCCCTGTTTGTACTTCTCTAGGAAGACAGAGTAGTGTTTTTCTTCCTCTGTGTCGAAAAGAGACTCTTGTGCCATTGAACACATCATAACCTCTACCAAAGAATTCCAGAGTTCATAGAATGCATGGTTTTAGGAACCAGTGACCAATTCCTGATTTTAGCTAAGCATGTTGGTCATGCTTGTAATTGTAGCACTGAGGAGGCTAAGGCAAAAGGATCATAAATTTGAGGTCAGCCTGAGATACATTTCAAGTTAAAAGCCAACCAGGGCTGAAGAAAAGGAAAGTTGTATTTTGCTTGGCCTGGTAACTCAAGGCTAGGCTCGGCCATTTGAGACATGCCTCCAGCCTGGCTTTTGCTTGTTATTTGAGGATGGAGTCTCAAAGACTTATCTGCCTGGTCTGTCTTTGAACCACAGTCCTCTGATCTTATCATCCCTAGTAGCTATAAAATTATATTTGTGAGCCACCATCCATCTGCCCAGCTAGAAAGTTATTTCTTAAAGCTTTGTTTTAGAGATTTGTATTCTTTTTTTTTTTTTTTAATGTATCTGCCAGTAGATAACTCTTTGGAGTTCTTCACACCATCAAGTCAGTTTTGCAGTTGAAAACAACTATAAAAATCTATCAGTGACTACCCTAAAGAGACTTTTTTTTTTAAAGCAAAGCCAAATATGTCAACCAGATAATCAGATTAAGTAAATGAAAAAAGAAGTAGAGAAGTCTGTTTTCTGTGAGGCCCTATCCACCTTTTTATATTTATAAATGTTTTGCTCATCAAATAAGAGCTAATGAAATTATTAGCAAAATTCTGTGGACACTTAAAATCTCCCCTCAAGAAGCTAGAAGGAGGGCACAGAATCAGAAGGAAACAGGGGAAAACATAAAACAGATTGGCCCATCAGCTGCACTGAACATTGATAAACTAAGCAAGGGCAGCGATGGGAGGGAGGGAATAAGAGGGAAAGAGAGAACAGCTTACACTAAGCAAAAGGAAAGAAATGTACATATCACCGAATGTGGAAGACATAGTTGTATTGTGTAATCTCATAGAATTCACAAACATTATAGAACATGATAATGACACTGCCTTATGAACAAGACACAAACACATTTGTGTCTTTAACTATCACTATTTCACAATACTGTGAAATTTGTGAATTTTATGTAATCATTTAATCTCAGTAAAAAAATATTTTTTTAAAAAAAGCTCCCCCAAGACTGATGCTCTATTACTTGAGCCACAGTTTCAAGTGTTTAATTTGAACTAAAACTTAAGGACTTTCCTGTTCCCAGCAGGCTTTGAACCTCGATTCTCAGATTTCAGCCTTTTGAGTAGCTAGGATTACAGATGTAAACCACTGGCATGTGCCTCTACAACATTTTAAAGCATTCAGCAACCACTGTTCTTTTTAGGTATTTACAGCTCTAGTTTATCCTCCCAGGATCTGCTTTAGTTTCTATCAGAAACTTTTTTCAAAGTCCAGATTTAAATAGTCCAATTAACATTGGCACCATCCTCTCTGTCAATAAAAATCAGCCTAAAAATCAGTTTGCTTCTCTGAAATCTGATTGTCATCCAAAATAGGTTTGGGTAGAAGATTTCAAAATCATTTAATGATAGCAATTTTAAGGTTTTTTTTTTTCTTTTTTCTTTTTCTTTTTTTTTTTTTTTTCCAGGGCTGAGGACCAAACCCAGAGGCTTGCGTGCACCAGGCGGGCGCCCTTCCGCTGGGCTAAACCCCCAGCCCCAATGATAGCAATTTTAGAAGTATATGAGAGTTTGATGTTTAGACAGTGAATAACTTGACTACAATTTTTTATTTTGTTCTTGTTTCCTGTTTTATATAGCTCAAGTTTTGAGATAGATAACTAGAAATGAAAAAGTAAGAGTAGTATGGTAAAATTAACTCACCTACCTCTTAGTTTTCTAGCTTCATTGGCTCTTGGGGATCAATCATGATAACATATTTTACTTCCTACTATAAATGCACTCATTACTATGAATTAGACTGTCCCTCAAAGAGAACTAAAGAGGAAAAGCACATTTGAACATTATGTTCCTTTTTTCTAATCAATAGTATTAGGACTGAAAGACCACATGAAAGTACCTTTAGATTTGTGAGGAGAGAACGATAGCAGAAAAGCTAGGCAAGCTGCCTAGCTTTGTGGAAAAACAAATTAGAGGTTGAAACTAATTCTCCAAGGGAATAAAAATCATACAAGTAGAGAAAGATAGTTTTTCAGGCAGGGAGTTAAGGACATATATAAAAGCAAGAATAGTCAGGCACCAGTAGAAGGGGAAAAAAATCAACTATATGAACAAACATTTAATCTATGTACTTATTTATTGGGTGTTTAAGAGGCTCACCAGATAGTATAGATAGTATAAGGTAGCCTTAACCATGTGATTGCCTATCTCAGACTCCCACACCTGAGAGTACAGGTATATTATATCTCACCTGGCTACAAAACATTTATTGAGTAATAAAAAAACTTCTTGAAGTCAGATTCTTAAGAGCTTAGAACTTTAATCCAAGCAAGCTACTTTAAAAATTTTGGGCAGTGCCATACTATATGTAAAGTATATATTTTGTAGAGAAAAATAGAGGAAAGATGATCACGAGTTGCCAGCCTGGATTACAAAATTGACGTCAGCAGTTATGGGACGTTAGGTGAACTGATGTGACTATTGTAAGTAAGGTACTTTTTAAATTCAAAAATTATATTTGCTTTTTGAGAACTAACATCCACAAAAGAACATATTTGTTTGCATTTTCACATGACACACATTTCACATTTCACATACCTTTGCTTGGAGTCATCATGGAAGAGGAGCAGGCACTGTTTCACAGTTCCTCTCGCCTGTCCTTTCAGAACTTCTTCTTTTTTTTAATTTTAGGAGGCATTTCTTTTCTTTTTTATGTAAATAAGATTTAAACAGTGCAAATGGTCAAGTTTCTTTGATTTAATGACTCATTTGGAAAACGAAGGTCTTTCAAACTTGTTCTATCACTGATTCTAATTCAAGGTGTTTCTGAAAATATGCATGCCTATTACTTCAAGGCCAACTTATTACATGTATGTGGGTATCATACTGACATTTTGGGTATCATACTGACATTTTTATGCAGTCAACCACCCTTTTATTTTTAGATGAAAGATTCTCATGTTCCAGTCTGGCACTCCTGATTCTAGCTGGTTTGCTTCCTGGTGCTTATACAGCCATTCTTTGTTTCATTAAGTGCATTTTTCTCTTTTATATGATGAGCTACTATCAGAAATGCCTTATAAAGATTTCTGTCTCGGGGCTGGGAAGGTGGCTCAGTGGTAGAGCACTTGCCTTGCATGCATGAGGCCCTGGGTTCAATTCCTTAGCACCACATAAGCAAAACGAATAAAAGCTGGAAGTGGTGCTGTGGCTCAAGTGGTAGAGCACTAGCCTTGAGCTGAAGAGCTGAGGGACAGCGCCCAGGCCCAGAGTTCAGGCCCTATGACCGGACTCCCCCACACACACACAAAAAAAGATTTCTGTCTTGTTTGGTTTCAAGCTTCAAAACCCTTCAAATGCAACATCTATATTTAAGTTAACATTCTTTATGTTATGTAGACCAATCAGTTTAGACAGGCATGCATAAAACACTTTTCTTTCTTTTTTTTTTTTTGTCAGTCGTGGGGCTTGAACTCTGGTCCTGGGCACTGTCCCTGAGCTCTTTTTTTTTGGGGGGGGGGGTCATGTCGTGGGGCCTGAACTCTGGGCCTGGGCACTGTCCCTCAGCTCTTCAGCTCAAGGCTAGCGCTCTACCACTTGAACCACAACACCACTTCTGGCTTTTTTTTCCTGCTTATGAGGTGCTGAGGAATCGAACCCAGGGCCTCAAGCATGCAAGGCAACCGCTCTACCACTGAGCCACCTTCCCAGCCCTATCCCTGAGCTCTTGAGCTCAAGAATAGCGCTCTACCACTTGAGCCACAGTGCCACTTCTGGCTTTTTCTGCTTATGTGGTGCTGAGGAATTGAATCTAGGCATGATGTATGTAAGGCAAGCACTCTACCACTGAGGCACTTCCCAGCACTAAAACACTTTCTTTTTTTTTTTTTTTTTTTTTTTTGGTCATGGGCTTGAACTCTGCGCCTGGGCGTTGTCCCTCAGCTCTTCAGCTCAAGGGTAGCACTCTACCACTTGAGCCACAGCACCACTTCCCTAAAACACTTTTTAAAAACAAAATTAGTATAGCCAAGAAAATTCACCGCTGGATTGCTTTTTTGCTGTTAGTTTGGATATGATTATAGAGAAACCATAACACACTATTGTACAAGGTTGATCAAGGCTGCCAGTAGCATTACCAGAAACCAGGCCAGGGTGTCTTATTCTCATACAAGAAGTCAGGCTTTGAATCTAAAGACTTCTGAATATGGATCTTCATTTACTATAAAATAATCATAAATTTAAGATTCATGGCTAAATTTTAGTCTTTGGTTAGAATGTATATTTTTTATTTGCTTGCATTTCTGTCTGATTGTGTATTAATAAGCAAAATCCAGATTCAAGGGTGACATTGGTCAAGATACATTGTACTTATGACATGACTTAGGGGATTGTAACTCCTTGTACAGCGGCTTAATAAAACTTTTTTTTTTTTTTTTTTTTTTTTTGCCAGTTCTGGGGCTTGAATTTAGCGCCTGGGTGCTGTCCCTGAGCTTTTTTGGCTCAAAGCTAGCACTCTACCACTTGAGCCACAGTGCCACTTCCAGCTTTTTCATACTGAGGAATTGAGCCCTGGGCTTCACGCTTGCTAGGCAAGCACTGTATCACTAAGCCACATTCCCAGCCATAAAACTTTTTTTTTTACAAATCCAGATTTAGCTGGGTGTTGGTGACTCATGCCTGTAATCCTAGCTACTCAGGCTGAGATCTGAGGATCATGGTTCAGAGCTAGCCCCAGCAGGAAAGTCTGTGAGACTTTTATCTCCAATAAACCAACCGAAAACTGAAAGTGGTGCTGTGGCTCAAGTAGTAGAGCACTAGCTTTGAGCTGAATTGCTGAGGGAAGCACCCAGGCCCAAAGTTCAAACCCCATGAACAGCCAAAAAAAAAAAAAAAAATTCCAGATTTAGTGGATTCAGTATGAATTGGTGCATTGTAGAAGTCATTTCCATTTTGGAACATATTTTCTGTTCTTTTCAGATTTGGGGAAGATTTATAGGAGTTTCTTTTTTTTCCTTTTCCTAAGTTTATTTCCCTTTTTGTTATTTTGTAAATACTAAAGCTTTACAGTTTTATCTATACTAATTTTTTATTATTATCAGATGATGTACAGAGGATTTCAGTTTCATAACTGTACTGATATTGGTCTAGAAATATATTTTTTATTTTTGAGATTAGGTGATTACATAAATTTCACATATTTCACAGTATTGTGGAATAGTGATACTTATTAAAGTCACAACACATTTTAACCTTCACAAGGCAAATTGTCATTATCATGGTCTATAAAGTTTGTAAAGTCTATGAGCTTTGATGATACAACTATTTCACATCAGGTGATATTTACATTTCTTTCCTTTTGCTTAGTGTAAGCTGTTTCTCTTTCTCTCATTGATGGACCCCTCTGTTGTGCATGTTTTCCAGTTTCCCTCTGATTCTGTGTCCTCCTAGCTTCCTTGAGTTGCGTGCATGTATCTACCATATATGTGGTCAAGAACATGGTGTCATTTAGCAATGATACAACAAAATGAGTGGAAGTCCTTTGTTTCTCAGAGTCCTGTTTACTTCTCCTTGCATTTTGGCTGTAGCATCCACATATCAGGGAATTCATGTGCCATTTGTCTCTGCTTTTGGCTTAACCTCGCTCAAAATGATTTGCTCTAGTTCCATCAATTTCCCTGCAGATGCCATTATTTTGTCCTTTCTAATGGCTGTATAATATTCCATTGTATATAGGTACCACAATTTTGGGATCCACTCATCTATAGTGGGGTCTCTGGGTTGTTTCTATCTTGGCTGTTAGCAATGTATTCTTTTTAACTCATTTGATAGAATGTTTCAAGGAGGTATTTTTGTTTAGTTGTACTGGTCTTAGGATATGAACTCAGAGCCTTGGTGCTGCCCCTAAGCTTTTGCTCAAGACTAGTTCTCTACAGCTTGAGCTACAGCTCAATTACAACTTTTTAATGCTTAATTGGAGATGAGAGTCTCACAGACTTTCCTGCTTAGGCTGGCTTTGAACCATGATTCTCAGATCTCAGCCTCCTGAATAGCTAGTATTACAGATATGAGCCACCACACACCTAAAGAGGTTTGGTTTTTTTGTTTTTGTTTTTTTTTTTTTTTTTTTTTTTTTTTTTTTTGTCGGTCGTGGGGCTTGAACTCTGGGCCTGGACGCTGTCCCTCAGCTCTTTAGCTCAAGGCGAGTGCTCTACCACTTGAGCTACAGCGCCACTTCCAGTTTTCTGGTGGTTTATTGGAGATAGGAGTCTCACAGTCTCTCCTGCCCGGGCTGGCTTTGAACCGCGATCCTCAGATCTCAGCCTCCTGAGTAGCTAGGATTACAGGCGTGAGCCACCGGCGCCCGGCTTGTTTTTGTTTTTTGTTAAAGGCTTTTACCCTTTCTGGATGGTTATTAGCCAGCTGAATTGTAAGAGGTTTAAACATTTTTTATTCGAACCTATAAAGTATACATCATTTTTGTATTATTTGCCACAGAATCTCTTCTTGGTATATGTGATTAACAATAAAATGAATCACTTAAAGATTTAGTCATAAGCCAGGGGTCTGTGGCTCACGCCTATAATCCTAGCTACTCAGGAGGCTGAGATCTGAGGATTGTGGTTCAAAGCCAGACCAGGCAGGAATGTCTGTTAGACTCTTATCTCCAATAGACCACCAGAAAACCGGAAGTGGCACCTTGGCTCAAGTGGTAGAGCCCTAGCCTTGAGCTAAAGAGCTGAAGAACAGCGCCCACGCCCAGAGTTAAAGCCCTATGACCCAGGAGAGGAGAGGGGGAGTTTTTAATCTTAAGTTTTCCCATGCTAAGCAATTAGAAGAGGAAAATGAATCCCTAGTCCATTTTAAATTTATATTTTAAAGGACTGTTTAGAAAGGTATTATATACACTAGGTATCATTGATCTTTTTTTTTTTTTTTAATTTATTTTTTGGTCCTGGGGCTTGAACTCAGATCCTGGGCTCTATCCCTGAGCCTCTCTGTGCTCAAGGTTAGTGCTCTACCACTTGAGCCATAGCACCATTTCTGGCTTTTTCAGAGTAGTTTATTGGAGATGAGTCTCACAGACTTTGCTCTCCAGGCTGTCTTCAAATGATGATCCTCATCTCAACCTCCTAAGTAGCTAGGATTATAGGCATGAGCCTCCAGTGTCCTGCTAGTGTCATTGATTTTTATCCTCAAAATGTGAAATGGGTTGGTTATTTTTGCAGCTTCTTTAATGTGATGGCTTTCTCTTAATTTAGCATAAAACATTCTAAGGGCTATACTTTTTACCAAAAAAAGAGTTTTTGTTTTAAATTTCTATATAAAAGTTATTGAATTTTTAGCAAAACCACCTATTTAAGTAGAATAGAGGATTGACAATTTTGTGCATGTAGCTAAGACATTTGGTTTTCTTCTTCCATTCAGCAAGCTTTCTATGTATTAAACTGAGTCTAGGCACTAAGGATAAGTGATATTGAAGGAAATTTAGTTGGAGAGCCCAGGAATAAGCTCTTAGGGAGTATTGGGGCAAAACTAGGCTTTATATTTACATTGGAAAATCAGAACTGAGAGTATATGTAAACCTGACTGTTTTTCAAGTCAATAGACTTGGGGGAAAAAAAGTTAAAACCATCTTTATGTTTACCTAATTATTCTCAAAGATAGAAGTGATTAGAGCTGAGGATGTTAGCTCATTGGTAGGCACTTGCCTAGCATGTACTATCCCCAGCACTACAGATTAAAAATATAAAATAACTTATGATATAAGCTATCTTGGTTTTAAACTCAGAGGCAGTAGTCATATTCCTCATCAACCTATACTCTCATCAGCCTTTCTTAAAAACAATGTTAAGCCGGGCACCAGTGGCCTAGCTACTCAGGAGGCTGAGATCTGAGGATCACAGATAAAAGCCAGCCTGGGCAGGAAAGTCCAAAGACTCTTATCTCCAGTTAACCACCAGAAAACTGGAAGTGGCACTGTGGCTCAAGTGGTAGAGTACTTGCCTTGAGCTGAAGAGCTCAGGGCCAGTGCCCAGGCCCAAAGTTCAAGCACTATGATGGACAAAAAAAAACCCAGAATGTTAGTACTGTGAATTAGAAAAAAGTGTGTTTCATAAGTGGATATAAAGATGACTTACATCCTGGTGCCTTTTAACGAACATTATATATCAAATATAGGGAAATAAATATACAGAAGATAATTAAATACATTCAGAACCATTTTCTGTTTTTTATAATGATTACTCAAACAATTCCATCTTGTGACTATTGAAAGCTCACTGCAGCTTCTGATATAACTGATAAAATCTGCATCCATGGCCTTCCAACAACCTTTACACCAGCAGATGGTGGGCGTAAAGATGTCATTCATCATTTATTTACAATGGACTTTATTCTAGTGTCAACAGCTGCCCCAGGGAATTGGTTATTGAATTCAAATATGAAGCTCTGAGTTATTTGTTCCCTTTCAAATTTGTCTTCAGAGCTTAGTTGCTAGGAGTCTATTCTGTGCTCTAATAATGATTCATGTATTGTGAAGCCATTCAGTAAATTGGGATGTCAAGGATTGCCAGAAAGGGTTAAGGGTCTTGTTTGAAGGTGTGACGATGGTTGCAGGAATGACTGCTTATGCATCCTAGTGACTTTTGAGCAGTGGCATTATGTGACTTTTGCTTAAGACTGATGCTCATAAGACAGTATCTTAGAAATGAACTGTACAATTTGAGGGGGTGTTAGCAGGGAGGGAAAGTGGGAGAAAAATGAGGGAGGGGTAACAAGTTAGACAAGAAATATACTCACAACCTTACATATGTAACTGAACCCCCTATACATAATCTTGACAATACATTTTTTTTTAAGACTGATGAAGTTTTCTTCTTTATTCTTTCCTTCCCTTCTTCCTCATAGACCAATGTATAAATAACATAAAAATATAGTGGATGTCATTTTAAGGAAAACTCAACCTTTTCTCTTCTCACAGGCAGGACAAGAGTCCTTTCGATCTATCACAAGGTCATATTACAGAGGGGCAGCGGGGGCTTTACTAGTGTATGATATTACAAGGTGAGTACTAGTTAGTTTTGCCAAGAAAGTACAAGAAAATATTTCTAAATAAGCATGGCTAATATTAATAAGTATAGCTTTCCTTTATTTCTATGCTACTCATCTTTAAAACTGTCTTGACTCCAATTTAAATTTACTATAAAATTCCTGCAACTGACTTCCTTTTCTCATTCATTCATTCATTATTTATGCCTGTTCTAGAGCTTGATAACTCACTCACAGCTAACAGTCTACCACTGAGCCATACCTCCAGTCTGGCTGTTTTGCTAGTTAACTGAAAATAGTCTCAGGAATTTTTCTGTGTAGGCTGGCTTCAAACTATGATCCTCCAGTCTTTCCTTACTGAGTAGGTAGGATTATAAGAGTGAGTCCCTGGTGCTTGGCCCCTGTTCTTATTTAGATAAGCATCTCAAATTAATGGCTTTGGTAATATTTATTCATTGCAATTTTCTCAATTGTGATTGCATATAATTTCTAAACTGATATGTAATCAATGTACTCTAAGCCCAGAAATGATACATAAGATCTGCTTCTCATTATGTAAGTAGATAAGACTAAAAATGGTTAATGTGAACATAATGTATACTGTTTATTGTGGACTTCTAAGGGAATGGTTTGCAAAAGTAACCACTGTTTTATGTTGTTTAGGAGAGATACGTTCAATCATTTGACAACCTGGTTAGAAGATGCCCGCCAGCATTCCAATTCCAACATGGTCATAATGCTTATTGGAAATAAAAGGTAAAAGGATGGGTTTGGAGCTTACTTGATATTAGTGATGAACATGTAGTTTACTATATATGTGAATACTTTTTTGTAAATTTGCCTACATGGAATTGATTGACTTTTTTAAAAGATTAGAGCTGGGCACTGGTGGCTCACACCTGTAATCCTAGCTATTCAGGAGGCCAAGAGTTGAGGAACATGGTTCAAAGCCAGCGGGGCAGGAAAGTCCATAGATGCTTATATCCAGTTACCCACCAGAAAACCGGAAGTGGCCCTGTGGCTCAAGTGGTAGTAGAGTGTTTGCCTTGAGCTGAAGAACTCAGGGTTAGTGCCAAGGCCCAGAGTTAAAGCCCCATGACCGACCAAAAAAAAAAAAAAGAAAGTATTTCTTTAGATTTTTAAAATACATACAATAAACTCTGTTAGAAATGACTGTTATTGTTATTATTTGATATTTTTTGTTCAAAGGTATACTTTTTAAAATAATCTAGAGTTTTATCTGACTACTAAGATAAAGCTCATCTACCTGAGGGAGTAACTGTTAGGAATTATCTAAGTTGTTTTAAATACTTGGCAGTAGAAATAAGTCTGCAGAACTCAAAAAATTGCTACTTCTTTTTTTAAATTTAAGGTTCATTGTTTCAATTATTAATACTATGCAGTGATGAAATAAGTGAATTTTAAAGTCCTAAAACATTGTTAATGTTGTTTAGTAACTATTAGCTTTATATTAGTGTCAAACTGATGTTGTTTTTTTCAGTGTTATTTTACTTGGAGAGTTTTTTAGGCAATGATAAATATTGACAAGGTGACTTTAAAATTTGTATACAATGCCAAAGCTATACACTGCCATAACTAACAACTTTAAGGTGAACACAATTGAAGGATTTACTTATTTTAGTACTGTGGGTTTTAAGATTTATTATATAAAGCTGCTAAATCTGGTATTGACATAATTATTATCTTTCTGCTGCTATGGAAAAATAAGGAAAAAATTATTTTAAAAAGAAAAGGTTTGTTTTAGCTCATAGTTTTACATCTCAGGCCGTGGTAATTTGGCTCTGTTGCTTTTGGTTCTGTGACAAGGCAGTAGTACATCATGGCAGAAACTACTTACCTCATGGTAGTACAAAGGGTGGAGGGAGACAGGGTTCCATTATCCCCTGAAAAGCACACTCCTGCTAACCTAATTTCTGTCTTAAGTAGGCCCAACCGCCTAAAGTTTTCACCACCTCCCAGTAGCACCATCTGCTGGGGGCTAAACCCTTCAACCCATGAACTTCTGTGGAGCATTAAAGATCCCACTGTATAACAGAAAATATATCACTAAGTATATCTATACCTGTATGGTCAGTCAATTTTTGATAGAGGCACTTACACAGTGAAGGAAAAGTTAATCTTTTCATTAAAAGGTCCTGAATTGTTGAAAAAGATAACTGCTAGTGGGATCTACCACTTTGGAAAAAATTGGGTAGTTCCTCTAGAAACTGAACATATATCCACTGTACTGTCTATACATTACTCCCAGATGTTTATCCATATTAACAACAAAAATCTATTTTCATATGTAAAGTATTGCACACATGGTTATATCAGATTTATTTGTCATGGCCCCAAGTTAATTGGCAGTCCAAATGCTGATTGACATACATAGATATGTATTTAATTTCAACTACTTTTCTGTCAGTTATAACTCAAGCTATTAAAAAAGATTCTAAAGTAACATTGTATATTATGATTTTAAAATTTATTATTTTAATCAAAACAGGTTTATTAAGAGATAATACTTAAGTGACATGTGCATTATAAAAATTCAAATACATAGAGGAAAAACTGAACGTAGTGTTTACATAAGAAATGTTTTACCCTCCCCCACAGTATAACCCCTGCTTCCACTTATTACATGTCAGTATAATTTGTGGAGGGGAAGGGGAAAATCAAATCATTTAAAATAGGGATACAGGTGGACCCATTGCAACAATGAGATGTACAAGTTATGTCGAAAACGAACTTTACAACTTTGGTGGGGGCGGGGGATGAGGATTGGGGGGGGGTCGGAGGGAGGATGGGAATGGATGGGAAACAAAGGAGGAGGCTACAATGCTTGATAAGAAATGTACTCATTATCTTGCCCATGTAATTGTAATCCCTCTGTACAGTATTTTCACAATAAAAAAAAGAAAAAAATGTTTTAGTACTCATAGGATCATATGTAAGAATCTAATGAAAAAGGACAGAGAAAAACAAATAAAATGTTACTGGAAAAAGTGAATTGGGATATATATCAGAATAAGGAAGAATCAAATTTCAAATTAGATGCATTAAGTAGTAGGAAGCCAGTGAAGGAATTTGAGAAGGGAAGTTACCTAGTCAGAATGACAGATGACACAAATTTTTCTTACTGTGGCACTTAAAATGGTTATATAAGCCAGGTACAGCTGGCTCACATCTGTAATCCTAGCTACTCAGGAGGCTAGATCTGAGGATCACAATTCAAAGCCAGCTTGGGCAGGAAAGTCTGTGAGACTCTTATCTCCAGTAAACTACTCAGAAAAAGCTGCAAGTGACTCTGTGGCTCAAGTGGTAGAGTGCTCACCTTGAGCAAAAGAAGCCCAGGGATAGAGCCCAGCCCCAGAGTTCCCAGGACCGGCAAAAAAAATTAAAATAAAAAAATGCTTATATAAGAAATAGGAAGCAGAATTTAAAAGGATGAAAGTTTTGGGGTTTTTGTTTTGTGGGTGGAGATGTGGGGTTTGAACTCAGGAACTGAGCACTGTCCCTGAGTGTTTTTGCTAAAGGCTACCTATCACTCTACCCCTTGTACCATAGCTCCACTTCTTTGGAAGATTTTTGGTGGTTAATTGGGGATAAGAGTCTCACAGACTTTCCTACCAAGGTTGGCTTCAAACTACTATTCTCAGCTCTCAGCCTCCTAAGTAGATAGGATTACAGGCATGAGCCACCAGTGCCCAGCAAGGATGAGTTTTTAATAGAAAAAGTACTGTAATAGAATCTAAACAAAAAAGGTCAAAAACCAGTACTTTAAAAGACAGAGACATAAGTAATGGAAGCAGCTTAAATGAGATGAAAGAAATCTGAAATCTGATAAAATTATATATCAAGTATAGATGGAATTTCACAGCTATTATAAAGTAATAATAAATAATAAAGTTTTTTAAACTTTCACACACAAAAAAACAACAGTAGAAAAAGATTGCTACTTTTCCTTCTTCTGCACTAATATAATTCTGGTAAGGTGAAACTCAGTTGAATAGTTTCTTCCAAACTTTCTGCCTTGGCTTAGGCTTTGTCTTTCTGTCTCTACCGTTTTCCCATAGTTTTTGCTCTAAAGAGAAACAGAATCAAACTAAGATTAATGATCTAATTGTTTTTTGAACACTTTGGATTGAATTGAACAATTTCTTAGGACTTCTGGGAGTTGGAACCATATTTCATAGAAATGCAGGTAGAATGATCAAAAGATGAAAAGATAAGCCCTCATCTTTCAAATCATTTTCTTTGAGCAAAATGTTTTTCTTTGGTAATCCACTGCTCAGAAGCAGGATGTTGGACTGGCAGCTCCCTTCAGGTGTTTGCATTCTGTGACTCTTAACTAGGAATCTTTCTTTTGCTGGATTGTTGGTTTTTTTTTTAAAGTAGACAGTGTATTCTAGACATTTTGACCTTTACAATACTATGAATATTACAGTGTCAAGTGGTAAAAGTTAATTGAAAAGAATGGTCAGCTTAACTTAGAATTCTACGGTACACTTGTCACGGAAGCCTTGTACTGTGTTGATTAATAATGTGACCCTTTTATATCCTGGGTTTAGTGATTTAGAATCTAGAAGAGAAGTAAAAAAAGAAGAAGGCGAAGCTTTTGCACGAGAACATGGACTTATCTTCATGGAAACTTCTGCCAAGACTGCTTCCAATGTAGAAGAGGTAAAAATAAGAGGCCCTTTTAAATGTGCATTATCTTTTTACTTCCAGAAATGTTTCATATATCTTAACATTTATTTACTGGTGCTCACTTCAAAAGTCTACTGGTCCATGATAACCCTTGAATGCCATAAAGTACTTTTTATCTTTCTTTTGAAATACCTTATAACATTACTGTGTTTTGTTTTTGTAGTGGTACTGGGGGTTTGAATTCAGGGTTTGAACTTGGCCTTGCTCGGTTTGTGTTCTGCCCCCTGAACCACACTTCTAGCTTTGATTCCTCTTCCCTCCCAGTTACTTTTAGCATATTTGGCTTGCTTTTGGGCTTGGCACATGCTTGAGCCAATTTTTGTCTACATTAGGCTCCCCATCATTGCTGGAATCACAAATATGCTAGCTTCCCTTTGTGTAGATAGAGTCTCAGAAAGATTTTTTTTTTTTTTTTTTTTTGCCCAAATTGGTCTGGAACTGTGATCCTCCCAATGTCAGCTTCCTGTGTAGCTTTAAACAACAGACTTGTGCCACTGTGCCCAGCTATGGATTGAAAAGATATCACTATCTATAGTTTCTTTCCCACCTAATCTGACCTTAAACCATTGTCCTGCCCATTTTAGTCCCCAACTAGCTGAGATTAAGAGTGGCTAGCACCTGGCTCTAACATTCATTTTCTATGAGATTGTAATCTTCTGAAGCTTTCTTGAGACCTGTATTGTGTTACTATATCTATATAATATTACTGCTGGGTAACATTATTCAAAGCCCGGAGATTCTGCCATCTTTACTAGATGAAATTCACATTATTTCAATTATTTCCACTAATCCTGCATAGTTAGTTTTTTAATGCATCATTTTTATATTGTATGTATTTCAATATAGTATTTATATATATATACTACATAAGGTAAATGTATTACTGTGTTTTTATTTTAACAAAAGGAAATCAGGCTAAGAAATTATTCAAAGTATTGCTAATTTCTACTGCAGAAAATTCTAGAAAACAACACTATCTTCAACATAGTTCTACAGTCAGTACATGTTTGGTTTTTTGTTTTGCTTGTTTTGGCAATTCTGGGGAGGAAACTCAGGGTTTTGTGCTTGTTAGCAGTCATTCATCCATGTAAGCCATGTTTCTAGCACCAGTCAGTAAATATTTAAGAATAATGCCTGCTGCTCTTCTAATTAACCTTTAAATCTATAGCACTTGTATTTTCACTGAAGAATTCTTTCTTAAGTAAAATATTATAATTACCTAATTCAATGAAATATCTTGTGATGATTCTAAATGCATTTTCCAATAATGACAACTTGTTGATAGATAAGAGTAACATTCCATGTTATATAACACCCAGTGAGAAATCTGCTCCACCTTTGTCCAACTTCAGATAGACATGTAAACACCTGTTTCAAAGAGAAGTTCTTCTCTTAGAAAAACTGCATTTGAAAAAATCATAAAGACCACTTTATGAGGAAGAAGGAATTCAAGACATCTGAAACATGACCTTATTAATTATTAACAATATATATCTTGATTTTAAGAACTAAAATCCAAACTTGTCTGCATTTTACTATAACAAGTAGTAGTATTTATTAAGGGGTACATTACTGCTGTCCTTTTAGCTGAATATTTAAATGAAATATATATCTGAATGCTTTGGTGGGACTTATTACAAAAAATTCAGTTGTGATTACTAAAGTGATTAAATTTGATCTGAGCAGAGATTTGCTTTATTTGTGAGAGAACAGGCTTTTAACAGTGAAAATTAATTTGCCTACCAAAAGCCAGATTTTAAGAAATTTTCTGACATGATTTTATTTGTAAAGAACTCATAAATAAGCATCACATAATTATCTATTATTATCTAAAAAAACTAAAAAATACTTTATCACTTGATAAAGTGTTTTAAAATGATGCCAGGTAGTGGCTGGGAAGGTGGCTCAGCGGTAGAGTGCATGCCTTGCAAGCATGAGGCCCTGGGTTTGAATCCTCAGCACCACATAAGCAGAAAAAGCCGGAAGTGGCACTGTGGCTCAAGTGGTAGAGCACTAGCCTTGAGCTGAAGAGCCTAGGGACAGCGCCTAGTCCCAGAGTTTAGGCCCCATGACTGACAAATAAATAAAATAAATAAATAAATAAATAAAATGATGCAAGGTATCATGGTACACCTTTAACCTCAGCACTTGCGGGGCAGAGGCAGGAGAATCACAAGTTTAGGACCAGTCTGAGCTATATAGAAAGACTTACAAAGAAACAAAAAGATGAGGGACAATTTTGTGATCTAAAACAGTAGAATTAAGGAGGGAAGAAACAGATGGGATGGGGGAAAATGACTGAAGGAGTGACTGATCAAGAAGCAGTTGATACTAAGATTGACATATAACCCTCCTTCTATAACTTTTTGAAGATCAAAAAAAGTTTTTAAATAATTTTTTTAAATGGAAAGAGTAGGATCAAACTTAAATTTTCTTTTTTCTTTTTGGCCAGTCCTGGGGCTTGAACTTAGGGTCTGGGCACTGTCCCTGAGCCTCTTTGTGCTCAAGGCTAGCTCTCTACCACTTGAACTACAGCACTACTTCCAGCTTTTTGGAGTAGTTTATTGGAGATAAGAGTCTCGTGGAGACTTTTCTGCCTAGGCTGGCTTGAAACCGCAGTCCTCACTTCAGCGTTTTTAAGTAGCTAGGATTACAGGCATGAGCCACCGGAGCCCAGATAACTTAGCTTTCTTAATATGACTGGTTATACATGAAAGTGATTGCCAAGATACTTATGCTTCTGGAAAGACAGAGCCAACTTACTTTTCCTCATTCTGTTAAGTACAAGGGGAACATTATTATGAAATAAATACAAGAATTTTCTGAAAGATGGAGTGAAACAAAGCAGACCAATTTCAGATCTTATACCTGTGAAAACAAAATACTAACTTCCGTGGTTTTCATTTTTGTTTCATACTTCATAATGCCTACTAGAGAAACTGACAAACTGCAAAAGGCCCAATGGGCACATGGGAAAAAAGCTCACTCTAGACAAAGAACCAGGAAATGGTCATCTTGCTAACACAGAGAGCTCTTAGAAAATAACCACTTTTTACAGAAAAAAAAGTGAGGCACTATATGTACTATCTCTGGACAACTAAGGAGGTTTCCCACTATTATTTAACAGTGATGAAGTGAAACCATACCCCCTTGTTATAGTACTGTCAAAGGAAGCCATTAGAACGGGAGTTTAAATAAGATGTAGACTCTCATAATTTAGCCTACAGAATGTCCAAGATTCCAATGAAAATCTCTCTCCTAAAACCAGGAAGCTCTCAAATCAAATGAAAACAGCTGTAGATGCCAATACCAAGATGAGAAAGATACTAGATTAAGATTATGCTTTTAACTTTATAAAGAAAGGTTTGTTTTAGCTCATGGTTCTAGAGGTTCAAAATTGAGGGGCCACAGTCCTAAGATAGTAGGTAGTGAGATACTGGGAGAGAATATATGTGTGTATTCTTGAGCTAAGATTTTTAAATGCCTCAATTAGGAACGTGCTTGAAACAAATGAAAAATAATCTCAGCAAAAGTAGAAGGTTTCAGCAAAAGAAATGGTGTACACATGGCCAAGATCAAGAGCTATATCATATACATCCAGTCCTGAGAATAGTCCAGAACTAGCATAAGAAATCCTGATGGTGAAGATATGACACATAGGATTACAGGTAAGACCAGCCCAGGCAAAAGGTAGTTAGACACTATGTCAAAGTTAACAATACAGGAATGATGCTACATGCCTGTAGTCCTGGCTATGCTGGAGGCTGGAGGCAAAGGTAGGATTCTGGGCTGAAGCCAGTCCAGGCTAAATATATGGTTCAAGTTGTAGAGCACTTACTGAGCAGACACAGGCCTAAAATGTGTAGTTACTAGACATAGCTGTAAGATATTTAAAGCAAAAAACTGATAGAATTTTTATCTGAGGTGCACACAGGGTATGCTCCAAGATGGACCACATGGGAGGCCATAAAATAAACCTCAGTAGGTTTCAAAGTATTTAGTCGTACCAACTATATTCTCTGATCACAATGGTACTAAACTAGCAATGAATAAAAGATAACTGGAAAAACCTACAAACACATAGAAATCAAATGTACTTCTAATGTATAGTATTAAATGCACACAGTAGAAAAGAAAAGTCTCAAATTAATCTTTTTTTTTTTTTTTTTTTTTGCTATTCATGGGGCTTGAACTGTGGGCCTGGGTGCTGTTCCTCAGCTCTTCAGCTCAAGGCGAGCACTCTACCACTTGAGCCACAGCACCACTTCTGGTTTTCTGGTGGTTTATCAGAGATAAGAATCTCACAGACTTTCCTGCATGGGCTGGTTTTGAACCATGATCCTCAGATCTCACCCTCCTGAGTAGCTAGGATTGTTGGCATGAGCCACCAGCGCCTGGCAATTAAAAACTGAAAAGGAAAATAAAACTTAGGGAAATAGAAGGAAAGAAATAAAAACAGATTTTAGTGAAATTGAGAACAAAACCAGTGCAACGAAAAGCTGGATTTTTTTTTAACATCAGTTAAATCAACAAATATAGCAAGACTGACAGGAAAGACAGTGCAAATTATCAACTTCAATAACAAACTAAAAGTTTACTATAAGTCTTGCAGACACAAAAGGATAAGAGAGAATACTGTAAATGGATCAGTTTCTCAAAAGAAGAAAAATCAGCCTTACCCAGTGTGAAATAACCAAGTTGTATTTTTTTTTTTTTTTGGTCAGCCAGTAAGACTATCTACAAGTTCCAATATAAGGATTCAAGGGTTTTGCAGCTCATACTTTTTTTTTTTTATTGTCGGTCATGGGGCCTGAACTGTGGACCTGGGTGCTGTCCCTGAACTCTTCAACTCAAGGCTAGTGCTCTACCACTTGAGCCACCGCTCATACTATCTTTTAAGGACCCATTTTATCTTCATCCTCTCCTTTTATGTTCAACTTTTCGTTTTTTATATACCTATAATCACTGCAAGGTGGATTCAACTTCTTAGGCATCCCATAATCCTACAGTAACATAAGAAGCTTATGTATGGTTTTGTAAAATCCAGTGAGTCAATGCAGACTTCTAACTTCCTAGTGGAATTACTCAGATCTGATGAAGACTTGTTAAATAGTGGGTGTTTTGGCCTCATCTGGAATTACTTAACTGTATCTTTCATATGATTAACCTCACAAGATGAAATATAGATGAGATGTTAGGAAAATAAGTGGCTAGGTAGATGAAGAAACAGATAGATTGAGTATGGGAGAAGGAGTCCTAGGGACTCTGCCCTGTCTGGGCTTACCCATCCTCTAGGATCTTCAATGTGTTCAGCTGTCTGCATGCTCTTGAAATAATTTGAATAGCCTATGATCTATTAAGGAAGTTGAATTTATAGTTTTGAAACTTCCCTGAAAGAAATCTCTAAGACCAGATGGTTTCACCAGAGAACAGTACTAAACATTTGTTTAATGAAGGAATGAACACCAATTCCAGACCATATTTTTTAAGAAAATAAGATAATAGAATACTTTTTATTTCATGAAATTAATACTGTCCCAACACTAAAATTAAAAACAATATTAAAAAAAGAGAGAAAAGTACAGGCTGATAGTTTTTAATAGATTCTTTAACAAAAATTTTGAGCAAAATCCCAACAGAGTTTCAATGTATATATGTGGATGTTTATGTAAAATTACTATACACAGTTCTATTTGTGGCTTTTTGGTGGTTCCACAGTTCTACTTCTGGCTTTTTGGTAATTTGTCTTGCCTGGCTTTGAACCATGATCCTAAAATTTCATCCTCCTGAAGAGTTGGGATTACAGATCTGAGCCACTGGCACCTGGCCACTTTTTCAGTCAAGATCAAGAAAAATATCATGACTTCATCTCAACAAATTGTGTGCTTGTGCAAAACTAGGACATCTATAACCCTTTCTAGGCTAGAGGCAAAGGTAGGAGGGTCAAGTCCAAGGCTGGTCCTAAGCAAAAATGCAAGCCTCTACTTGAAAAACATCTAAAGCAAAACAGTCTGGGCATGTGGCTCCAGTAGTGTAGAGCATTTGACTAGCAGGCCCGACATCATGTTCAAACCCCAGTACTGCCATAAAAAACCATGTAACTCAAAGGAAGAAATAAAACTGTACTAGTGGATGGTATATTGTTTCAGTAGAAAATCTCAGGAATAAAGCTAAGACAGTTCAGCAAAGTTAATAGATACAAGATACAAAAATTGTATTTATGTGTGCTAGTGATATATGAATACCATAATACAATTTATAATCACAAAAATAAAATAAATATGTAGGTGTAACTCTAAGAACACATACAAAATATAAATATATTGGTAATTAGAAAACACTGATGAAAAAAGTAGGAAAGTCCCAAACAGAAAGATATACTATGTTCATTGTTTTGTATATTAAAGCTTAAAAAGATGATACTTCTTTACAAATTGACAAAGTTTTAAAGTGCTTCTACTCAAACAAAATTCCAATTTGTGGCAACAGGCAATATTATAAAATGTATGTGGAAAGGCAAAAGACTATGGGAGTTGAAACAACTCAGAAATTTAAAAAAAAAAAAAAAGTAAAATGGGATGAATCAGTCTCCTAGCTTTCAGTGTAATAATTGGTAAAGGGTTAGCAACTTGAGTCTCACATGTGACATAAAAGCTAACTCAAAAATGGATTGTGAACTTAAATGTGAAACAGTCATCATTCAGAGGGAAAAAATTAGGGGAAAGCCTTTAAGATCTGGTTGTAGGCATTCTTGTCACCAAAAAAATGATTCAACGACAATTGATTTTAGCCTTCAAAAATTTGTGTTTTTTGAAAGACTATTGTGTAACAAAATCTACAGGTTGAAAGAAAATACATGCAAGCCACGTATCAACACAGGTCTAGTATCTAGAATATAAAACTCCCAAAACTCAGTGGTTTAGTTTTTTAAAATAATGACTAGAAGTCGAGCAAAAGACATGGGCAGATATTGCATCGAAGAGGATGTACACATGGCAGATGAACACTTGAAAAGATAATTGGCATCACTAGTCATTCATTAAGGAAATAGGAATTAAAACCTCAGTGAAAATTGGCAACAAATAAGTTGAGGAAATAGATGAGCTTGGGAGAGATGGAGGAAAATAATGAAAGGGGTAACTGATAAAAATGCATTGAAAAAAATGCATTGTGCTCACAAACTGACAAGTTGAATTTGACATATCTTTGTACAACTACTGAAAAGCAATAAATAGTAAATAAATCCTCAGTGAGATAACACTAAGCGCCTGTCAGAATTGCTAAAATATTTTTTTAAGTGACAGCATCAAATGGCTGGTGAGGATGTGCAGAATCACTCATTCATTGCTGATGGGAATGTAAAATTATATAGCCACTGTGAAAACAGTTTATTTAGCAGTGCTTAAACAATAAAAATGCAGCTACCCTACTGCAACCTAGAAGTTGTGCCCAGGGCACTTCAGAGAAATAAAGACTTACTGTTTATACAAAAACCTGTAAATGTCCAAATTAGAGACATGAACCCAGGGCTAAGGTGTCCAATAGGAGGGAAGTAGTGGATGCTCCAAAAAGACAAGCAGGATCCTGTGGTGAAAGCATTTAACAATTTATAACAGTGTACTTTAGTTTTGTAAATCCAAGTGTTCACACAGAATCTTTTGTATTATTTCTTAGACCTGCGTTAAGAATCTGTAATTCCTTTAAAAAGTTTAGTAATAATAACCATGTGCAAGCAACTTGATTTGGATTTGATTCTTTTTTAACACCACAATAGCAATTTATAATATAAAATTTCATAAAATGGAGCCTTCTAGCCACAATTAGATATTAATGTAGGACAGTGGCTATAAAGATGAAGCTGTTTTGTGACTTCATGAGTAGTATAGCATTTTTATAAGTATCTGTTAATAGATTTTTGTTAAGTGTAATTTTCATGAGCTTTCCTGTCATATTTTTGCAACAGCACATTTCATACAATAAGGTCTCTCTTAAATGTTAAGGGTTTAGCATATATGCGAAATGAAGACAACTAGAGCATATAGAGACACCTGGTTAGATGATAAAACAAACTACACATTCACAATGTTTATGCATGTCAGGTGTTTATGCACAATTACTGATATCATTAAGTAAAAATTGTTTTGTGACAATATATTTCAATTCAAAAGCTTGTTTTTCTATATTATTTGTATAAGAAAGCATTTGGTAAGCTCACAGCTCTTTAACCAGTGTTATCATGTACATTTTTTGTTTTTGTTTTTTTAAATGCATTTTATTGTTTTTTTGTTTTTGTTTTTGTTTTTTTTGGGGGGGGTCAGGTCGTGGGGCTTGAACTCTGGGCCTGGGCGCTGTCCCTCAGCTCTTCAGCTCAAGGCTAGCGCTCTACCACTTGAGCCACAGCGCCACTTCTGGCTTTTTTCGTTTTGCTTATGTGGTGCTGAGGAACCAAACCCAGGGCCTCAGGCATGCAAGGCAAGCGCTCTACCACTGACCCACCTTCCTAGCCCCTTGTTTTTGTTTTTTTAAAAAGGCATTTGTCTAGCATGAGCAATGCTCTGAATTTAATCCCCAACTCAGTAAATAACTCAGTAAATAAACAAACTCACACATCTAGCTCTGCTGATTTTTATTTAACCCTAGCTTTCCAAACATGATTTAGCTATTGCTCCCTACCTATGCCATGATCATCCCCAGATGAAAAGGGGAAATTCTTTGACACCTGTTAACATACTCTAGATTGATATCTCTAATTTTGTTTATTCGTGTACTTCATAGTTGCATCTAGGTTATGCTAAGAGTCATGAAGACGACATTAGCTTTTTTTTTAATTGGTTGTCTTTTAGAAGAGTGCTTCTCAAATGTTAACATATAATCAGATTACCTAAGAATCCTGTTTTATAATTCAGTCTGATTCAGGAAGTGTGTGGTGTGGACTGGGAGCCTGAATATGAAACAGCCCTTCATTAATGCTGATGCTGCTGACCTGGAATCACTTTGCGGAATGGTAGAAACTATAGAAATCCAGAGGGTTCTACTACCTAGCAGGAAAATCTAGTGTAATGCTCCTCTGTGCAGTCCCTCAGAAACATTTTATAAACCTTATGACCTCCACCTTTTCCTTTTCTACTACTCTTGGCACCTAATGTGTAACTATCCAATCAAGTTTTGACCATCTTAAAAATAAAAACCTTCTGGGACTCCTCTTGGGTTCTCTCTCCAAATGGCAAATCTCTTTACTTTCTTTTCACAGCTTTCCTTTCACTTTCAAATAAACTTTCTCTGTTTACCTTAAAAATAAATAAAAACCTGCCACTCCAGTTCTGGGTATGTTTCTTTTCAGCTTCCTACAGTTCAGTCTTAATTAACTTCCTGCCCCATGGCCATGGTCATTCTGGACTTGCTCATTCCTACACCTAACAAATACTTTTTTTTTTTCTTTTAAAAGTCCATCAGAGGCCACGATAAAAAAATTTTTTTTAAACAAAACTGCTTTTTTGCTTTACAAAACTAATTTTAAATGGGAGTATAGTAGAAGTAAGAAAAATAAATCACTATTATTCTAAAAAAAAAAAAAGTTCATCAGAGGGGATTTTTGATACTTTTGACATCTCTTTTTAAGTGAAAGAAAAAAATATGGTGGGTACTAGGATTTGAACTCAGGGCCTCATGCAATGCTACCACTGGAGCCTCACTCCCAGCCATTTTGGCTTTAGTTATTTTTAGTATATTTTATATGATTATATATATATTGTATATTGTAGACTAGTATAGAATCTCATCTAGGCAGAGTATAGATGACATGTGTGTGCCACCCTACCAGTTTTTATTAGTTGAGATGGAATCTCACTTTCTGCCCAGGGATGGCCTTGAATTGTGATTGTACTTATCTCAGCCTCTGTAATAGCTAGAATTACAAGCATAAGCCCTATGCCCAGCACTATTGACTGTGGCCTTATAAACTTCTTTAGCTCAAATACCATTTTTTAATAGCTCTCTGGATTTCTCAAGACTTCTTTACTGGCTCTTTTTTTTTTTCCTTTTATGTGCCATATGAATCCATGTCTTTAAGATATCCTTTTATTTTTATTTTTTTGTCTTAGAGGTGATATACAGCAAGCTTAACTTTACATATATCAGGTGATACATACATTTCATTCTTTTTGCTTAGAATCAGCTGTTCCCGCCTCTTTCATTCCCTTCTTCCCATCATTACGCTTGGGTTGCATAGTTCACTTTCATCAGTGTTCAGTGCAGCTGATGGGCCCCTCTGCTATACTTTTCACTCACTCACTTTCCACTGGTTCTGTGCTCTCCTCCCACCTTCCCTCAGATGTGAACATGTATACACCATTTATAAGATAAAGAATATAGTAATCTAAAAACAATAACAAATTAAGAAAGTCCTTTGTTTCCCTGTCTTTACAGTCCTTTTCAGTTTGTATATTATTTTATATACATATGAGGAGATACATTACATTTGGATGCTTTTCTCCTAAGACTATCCTCTTTTGGTCTCACTGTGTATGGGTATCTTGAGTCCTGTTTACTTTGTCATATCTCATTGCATTTGAGATCTAATATCCTCATATCAGGGAGAATATGCACCTTTTGTTTCTCTGATCTTGGCTTATCTCACTCAAAATGATTTGTTCTAGTTCCATCCATTTCCCTGAGAAAGCCGTTATTTTATCTAATGGCTTTGTAAAATTCCATTGTACATAAGTGCATTTTTTAAATCCATTCATCTGTAGTGAGCATCTGGCTATTGTGAACAGTGCAGCAATGAACAGGTACCCGTGTCATATCCTGGTTTCTGTTGCTCAGGGTAGATGCCTAGGCATGGTATGGCTGGGTCATAGAGTATGTCTATGTTTACTTTTTTGAGGAACCTCCACACTGCTTTCCAGAGTGGTTGTATTAGTTTACATTCCCACCAGCAGTGCAGTAGAGTTCCTCTTTCTCTGCATCCCTGCCAGCATTGGTTGTCCAAATTTATTTTATTGGCCATTCTGACTGGGGTGAGTTGGTATCTCAGGGTTGTTTTTATTTGCATTTACTTTACGGCAATGATGATGGACATTTCCTCATATGTTTGCCATTTTTACCTCTTCTGAGAAATCTCTCTAATTTAGCTCCCTTGCCCATTTAGTAATTGGTTTATTAGATTTGGGAGGGATTAGTTTCTTGAGCTCCCTGTGTATAATGGTATTTAATGAATATTAGGCCTTTTTCTGATGTATTTCTGGTAAATATATTTTCCTAACTGGTTGGCTATCTTTCTGGTTTAGTAGCTATATCTTTAGCTGTGCAGAAACTTTATTTTTATGTGGCCTCATTTGTCAAGTCTCTCTCTGATCTGTTGTGACCCTGGGATTCTGTTCAGGAAGTTCCTGCCTGTGCCTGTAAGTTCTAGTGTTGCTCCTACTCTTGTCTTGCACTAGTTTCAGAATTTCAGGACTGATGTTGAGGTTTTTAATCCATTTTGAGTTACTGTATGGTGACAGACTGGAATCCACTTTGTTTTCTGCAAATGGCTGCCCAGATTTCCCAGCAGTAATAGTTGAAGAGCCTATGTTTTCCCACTGTATTTCTTTAGCTCCTTTGTCAACTATCAGCTGACTGTAAGTATGTGGTTTTATTTCTGGGTCTCCTAGTCTGCTCCATTGATCTTCAGGTCTATTTTTGTACCAATACCAAGCTATTTTTTGTTATTACGGCTCTATAATAGAGCTTGAAATCTGGTGTGATACCACCTGCGTTGCTTTTCTTGCATTGCTTTGGCTATTCTAGGTCTTTTGTTGTTCCATATGAATTTTTGGATTGTCTTCTCTATTTCAGTAAAGAATGTCATTGGGATTTTGATGGGTATTGTGTTGATTTTGTGTATCATTTTTGGCAGTATGGCCATTTTTGCAATATTAATTCTACCTATCTATGAACATGGAAGGTCTTTCCATTTACTGATGCCTCTTTAATTTCTTTCTTTAGTTTTTTTTATAGTTTTCACTAAATACTTTTTACACTGAAATCCTTTATATCTTTGGTTAGGTTGTTTTCATCGTTTCCCTTTCTGATTGTACATTGTTGGCATACAGAAAGACTACTGGTTTTTGAGAGTTACTTTTGATCCTGCTACTTGGATGAAGTGGTTTATTAGTTCTAAGAATTTGAGAGTGGAATTTTTTGGATCATTCAGGTATAAGATCATGTCATCTGCATGATCTTTCTTTGTGTGTATCCCTATAATGTCCTTTTCTTGCCTTATTGCTCTGGCTAAGGATTCCAGAACTATATTGAAGAAAAGTGGAGAGAGTGGGCATCCTTGCCTTGTTCCTGATTTTAGGGGAAATGGTTTTAGTATGTCCTCATTTAATATGATATTGGCTGATAGTGTGTCATATATGGCTTTTATTGTTTTAAAGAATGTTCCTTATATTCCCGATTTCTCCAGAGCTTTTAACATGAATGGATGGTGTATTTTGTCGAAGGCTTTTTCTGCATCATTGAAATGATCATGTTGTTCTTGACCTTGGCTCTGTTAACGTGTTATTGATTTGTATATGTTAAACCAGCCTTGCATCTGTGGGATTCTATAAGACTTTAAAGAGGAACAAATACCCATACTCCTCAAGCTCCTCTGTGAAATAGAAGCAGAGGGAGCAATCCCAAACTCATTCTTTGAAGCCAGTGTCACACTCATCCCAAAACCAGGTAAGGATCCAACAAAAAAAAAAGAGAGAGAGAACTACAGACCAATCTCAATGATGAACACAGATGTAAAGCTCCTCAATAAAATATTATCCAAAAATAAATAAATAAAAATAAAAAATAAAATACTATCCAACAGAATCCAGAAACATTTAAAAAAGCATACATTAGCCAGGTACCAGTGGCTCACACCTGTAATCCCAGCTACTCAGGCTGAGATCTGAGAATCACGGTTCAAAGTCAGCCCAGGCAGGAAAGTCTGAGACTCTTATCTCCAATTAATCACCAGGCAGTGTGGCTGTGGCTCAAGTAGTAGAGCGCTTGCCTTGAACTGAAGAGCTCAAGGACAGCACCCAGGCCCAGAGTTCAAGCCCCATGACCACCACCCCCCCCAAAAGTCATACATTATGACCAAGTAGATACCCTTTTAGACTATATGTTCAGTTCCATGCTGACAGCTGCCACACAGCAAGCTCTATGAATATTCTTCAGACCTATCTAGTTTAACATATCCAAACTGAACCCAGAGCTCTGTTTTAATCTAGTCTACAAGTTGGTATCCTGTGTGTTCCCTTTTCCTTATCCCTTTACATTGATTTATTCAATTTGCATCACTTTTAACCTTATCGTTTCTACCTGTTAAATATCTTTCCCAGTTGTCAGCTATCAGAATTGCTTCCCAGTTGGACTTCCTGTCTACACTGTTGGCTATTAGTTTTTTCAAAAATTAAAATTGAATGTCACTGTCCGGTGTTATTTAAATTCTTGCCCACAGCTTCAGCATCATACACTTCGTGTTGGCTGATAAGGCCCTTTGATTGCCAGCCTCCTACAATGTGCTCTGCATAGTAAACTAAGAATTGATAAGCTGTGTAGTGCTTTACCCCGTCTATACAAACTGTTCTCTGCTCTTGAAATGGCCTTTTTTTCCTGCCTGATCTTCAAGGATTTGGTCAAGTCTGAACCTGCTCTGGAGTGGCTTTCAGTGAAATCTTTTCTGTATTTCACCTCTGCTGCCAGCCACCGTACATATCATATACATTCTGAATTGGTAGAATCGTTCCTCTGAAAAGACAGCTTTTCTTCGTCTCTACATCCCAAACACTGAGGGCAGCACCTCTCACATACTGGATAACAGAAGTATTCATGGTCAGGTGTTTTGTTGTTAGGTTACTTGTTTGATTTATACCAATACTGGGGCTTTGAACTCAAGGCCTAGCATTCTCACTTGGCTTTTCCTCTCAAGGCTGGCACCTTAGCACTTGAGCCATACCTATATGTCTAGCTTTTGCTAACTAATTGGAGATGAGAGTCTCAGAGTCCTTTCTATCCAGGCTAGCTTTGAACCGCAATCCTTAGATCTCAGCCTCCTAAGTAGCTAGGACTGAAACATGAGAGCTGGGAATGTGGCTTAGTGCTGGGAATGCTTGCTTAGCATGGATAAAGCCCTGGGTTCGATTCCTCATACCACATAAGCAGAAAATATTGGAAGTGATGCTGTAGTTCAAGTGGTAGAGTGCTATCTTTGAGCAAAAGAAGCTCAAATACAGTGCCCATGTCCTGAGTTCAAGTATCAGGACTAACAACAACAACAAAAAAAAGTGAAACATGAGCCATCAGTTCCCAGCTTTGTTGTTTGTTTGCTTCTCTTCAGTTTCTAGTTGGGTAATGATTTGGCCCTACAAGTGGAAGGAAGTCTATCGCAACATTATCTTTGTTTTCAGCATTCTAAAACAGGAGATTTGAGAAAATTTAGGTAAGTATATTGGCTCCTCCTTTGAACAGATGATCTTCAAGCTGTGGGAGATGATTAGCAAAGGTTATGGAAGGCTTGCACAAACACCCTTGCCATAAGCCTCATGCCACCTATTTGAATATACTAAAAATAGCCTAGAATTATATATTTCCTTCTGTAATTCTGCCTTTGGTCTTCTTTGTGCATTTTCCCTCTAAGTTAATGTACATTCAGTTTTATATTCACTTTGAAGACCTCAGAAGTCTCAATATAAACAATTAGTACAAATTGGTATAAATAATGATTAAGTGCGACATTTGATCAACAGTGTAATTCTGATACTCTGTGTGTGGGGGGGGGGGGGTTGTTTTGTCTTTGCTGGTCCTGGGGATTAAACTCAGGGCCTTGGCATTGTCTGTGAGCATTTTTGCTCAAGGCTATAGTGCTGTACCACTTGAGCCACAGTTATACTTCTGGCTCTTTGAGGGGGTGGGGGGGCATTAATTGAAGGTAACAATCAAGAATCTCATGGACTTTACTGCCTGGGCTGGCTCCTGAGTAGCTAAGATTACAGATGTGAACCACCAGTACCTGCCTCTCAACCTTTCAGCCATTTGATCTTCTCCTGGGATCTTCTCCTTTATTCAGGAATTTTACCTAGAAATTCGCATGAAATCATAAAAATACCGAAACATTTAAAAAATAAAACTTCTGACACAGGTCCCACTTGGTGGCTCAGTTTGCCCTAGAACTCAAAATCCTCATGTCTTCCAAGTATTGAGATTGTAGGCATTCACTATCACACCTGGCTCTTTTATATGCAGGGATGTGCTAATGAGCACACATGCGCAGTAGGGATTAAACCCAGGGTCTTGCCCATGTCATGCCAGTCAAGTGCTCTACCACAAACTGCATTCCCCGACAATACCAAAAACTATATCAAAATTCATGAAGATTTGGGAAAGGATGCCTTCTCTAGTGCACTGAAATCTTTGGTTATCTTGTAGCAAGTTCTGGTAAGGATGTGAAGACAAGGAAACACTTCTGCTATATATACAAATGCTATTATGGAGGTTCCTCGGAAAACTAAAGTAGAACTACCATGTAATCTAACAATCACACTACTGGGCACATAGCCAAAATGAATGAATTCAGTATATCAGCAAGACATCTGCATTTTCACATTTATTGTCTCATTGTGCACAATAGCCAAGTTTAAAATAAAACAGCCTAAGTGCTTACCAACTGATGAATGGATAAAGAAAACATGCTACATATGCACAATGAAATGCTATTAGACCATTACAAAGAGAGAAATTCTATCATTTGCAATAACATGAGTGAAATTGATGATTGTTATGTTATATGAAATAAACCAGGCACAAAAAGACAAATACCACATCATTTCACTCATATAGAATCTAAAAGATCTGATTTCATAGAAATGAAGTTGAGAGAGGTCTGTTTGCCAGACACTAGGGAGAATACTGGAGAAGGAAAGGTTCTACTTGAATAACAGGAGGTTTGGTGTACAGTTGAAGAATAATGTAGATGATAATATAGTATATACTTCATAAAAGTAGAGTTAATTTTAATGTGTTCACCATAAATAAATAATAAAGTATGTTGGTGCATCCAAGCACACAGGGGCAAAGGTAGGAAGTTCTGGAGCTGTGGCTAACCTAGACTTCATAGCCCCTGTTGGAAAAAAAAAAAAAAGATAAATGGTAGATTCAACCTGATTTAATAAATTTTAAACAATATAAATGTATCAAAATTTCACAAGGTAACCCACAAACATAATTTTTGTTTTTAATGTATTGCTTAAAAATTTAAAAAAAATTAAAAACATGCCTTTGAAGTCCAGTGTAGAAAGTTGTTTGTGATCCCAAAAGTAAACTTAATTAAAATATCTCAAGCTATTGGAAATCAGGTATAGAAATTGCTGGCTTACTTACTAAAGTACTGAAGATAAAGCCAAGATGTAATGAAAATACATCTTGCCAATCCTTGCACTGTCAGGCTACTTAACTGACAGCATAGGTGATGTCTAAGGGGAAACGTATGACTTAATAAGATGTTACTAAGTAGAAGAAGGCTCATTTCAACATCCCTTGCTTATACTTGTGTTCTTTCCCAGGACTTGGATGTCTACAGACTTAATATGCATTGAGAAGTCATCTTTCTTGGGCTTTGTTGTAAGTGGTAGAACAAGTATTTTTAGATAGCTGGAATATAATTGTAAACTGCTGAAGGCTTTGTGTTCCCTTAAAAGACACTGCTTGACTGGCCTTAGCGTCTTCACCTCTACTTGGGCCAGCATTCTTGGGAGCTTTATTAGTGACCTAAACTGAACTCTCAAAAGTTGCATCTATTTTCTCTACCCAACCCAGAGCAGCTAATACGTATATAACAACTCACACATAAACCCACAGTGTACACATGTAGTTACATATAGATTGCCAACTGCCAAGACCATCCTACATGAAGATGTCATAAGCATTAGAATTTTATTTAGAACTTTTCATTCCTTCTTTAAAACCAACTTTTTTCTTTCTTAATTTACCTCAATTCCTTCCATCTCAATCATTTAAACAAAAAGTGGAGTAATAAGCACCTTACCATTTTCACCTGTAATTGACCAACTCTTGTAAATTTCTTGAAAGTACATGTTTGATCCTTGCCACCATCCTAATTCCTCAGATAGTTGTTTCTTACCTGAATTATTGTTCTAGAGTGCTCATTGGTCTCCATTTTGCCAGCCTTGCCTCCTTACTATTCATCTCCAAAACTGTCCTCCATTTTGCCTCTTGGTTGCTTTTTTTTCCAGAGTTCCTTATTGCTTATAGGGCCACCTCTAATGGTAGCTCACGTATTTGCCTGTTTCCTGCTTCCAGTGGAATTGAGCTTAAAATCGCAGTTTTTCCTAACTTGAGTTGTCCTAAAATGAGTGGGAGCTTGTTATCTTTCAGGCCTTCTCACACAGGCTTCACTTTCTCAGTAGTGGTCATGCAGGTTTCTATGCTGTGTTACAAACATGCATCTGTCCTAAACTACCATACCCTTTAGGTTTGGGATATTCCTACACCTGAGTATCCTCAATACCCAATACGAAACAAGCACTTGGTAAGTGATTACTGAATGGAAGAACTAGATTAATAAGGAAGCGAACATATCTTTCAGTAGTCTCTGACAGGGACAACAGGAAATCCTTAAATACTATGGTATTCCCAAGCCCCTTTGTTGTTGTTGTTGTTGGTCGTGGGGGCTTGAACTCTGGGCCTGAGCGCTGTCCCTCAGCTCTTCAGCTCAAGGCTAGTGCTCTACCACTTGAGCTACAGCGCCACTTCCAGTTTTCTGGTGGTTTATTGGAGACAAGAGTTTCACGGATTTTCCTGCCAGGGCTGGCTTTGAACCTCGATCCTCAGATCTCAGCATCCTGAGTAGCTAGGATTACAGGCATGAGCCACGGGCTCCCAAGCCCTTTTAATCTAGTAGTTTTATATCTTGTTCTTCTGCTAAGATTACATATATTTTTTGTAGGTATAGAAGGTTTCCTGGATTGAACCCAGGGTCTCACACATGCTAATGAACACATGCTTTACCACTGGGTTGTACATACTTACAAAGGTAATGCTAGAAATCTAAAATAACTTCATTAGGAGGATTTTTATTTTTTTAATGTTTACTTTTTTATTGTTGTTATAAAGGTAATGTACAGAGACGTTGCAGTCACATAAGTCAGGTAATAGGTGCATTTTTGTGTTGTTGTTGTTGTTGTTTTGCCAGTCCTGGAGCTTGAACTCTGGGCCTGTGTGCAGTCCCTGAGCCTTTGTGCGCAAGGCTAGCATACTACCACTTGAGCCACAGCACCACATCCATCTTTTTCTGAGTAGTTTATTGGAGATAAGGATAATGGACTTTTCTGCCCGGGCTGGCTTGGAACTGTGATCCTCATAGCTCAGACTTCTGAATAGCAGGTGGGAGCCACCAGCATCCAGCTATGAGTACATCTTTTTTACACAATGGCTCTCCTCTCGTGCTCTTGTATTTTTATTTTTAAATTATATGTACTGCATAATAGTTGTGCAAATTAATAGATTTAATGTGACTTTTACATATGTACATATATTTTCATTGTGCCTACCTCCTCCCTTCTCTTGCCCCACCCCCATTTCTTTTCCCTTTCCTAAGAGTTCCACTTAGCTAGAGGGTTTGTTCAGGATGTGGACAGTATATGCTTTTTATGTCCAGTTTAAACTTGAACATATATGAAAATTTCCTTTGTCTTGTATTATTCAAAGATAAGTAGTCCTAATAAAAGAAAAATAAATGTGGTGAGAAGAATAACAGATTCTACTCCTGCTTCTGATACAATTGTGTGTGGTCTCAGGCAAGTCAATTCTCTTTGTACTCAGTCCATGTATTAAATAAGACAGTATTATTATGGATCAGCAAGATAAGCAGTGACCCTCTTTTTCAGTGAAATTCAAGGAAACTATGAAAGAAGTAAAAGCAGAACAACTCCACTGTAGATTACAGATTCTGTGGAGAATGAAAGGGACAAGGAAGAGGTCTCTTTACTGAGCTGTTCCTACTCCCTGCCTCATCCCCAGAAGGCAGCCCCAGCAGAAGTGTGCCTGGAAATACAACCTGAAAAACCTTGTGTTACAAGTCTTCTTCCACTAAAATTAGCTATATTATAATGATGAGATCCAAACATATGAATGTCACAAAATTTGGAGTGTTTGCTTAAGGTCCCTAATTTTTTTTTAATATTTCATAGGGCTTACCCTCCTTGCATAATGGTCTTATCTCAGTCTATCTTATTCTTTAGGGCTCATGCTGCATATGATTTGTAGTTGATTCACTCTATTAATATTTTGGCTTACTTAATCAAAGTATTTGAATTGAATAAAGACCACAGTGTTTGTAGGACATTTAAGCACCTATGTCCACTACTGTTGCTCCCCAGTGACATAGTCCTAAAACATTCATGAGAGCTGACCCACACTGAGTATTCAGTGCTTCACACTAAGCCAGCCGCCCTGTGGAACAGGTACCATTAGTTCCCTCATTTTACAGACAGGTGAAGCAGTAGGCTTGTGTAACACAGCTAGCCCATGGTGAAACTGATGTTTGAATCAGGAAAGACTGGGTTCACTCTTAGCCATCCAGTTCATTTTACAGCTATAAGTTTTCTTGAAAGAATGTTTAATTTCTAGTATTTATATACAGCATTTTAATTTTTTTAGAAATCATTAAAGCTATGGGCACTTAGTATAGTGATTAATGCATAGTAATTACTTGATAAATATTTGTTCGCTTAGACACCTGTTGCTTTCAGGCACTGATAAAACTGAAAAGTCACTTTGCAAGATACCTTACTTTCTAGTAACTGTTCAAGATATTTAAGTAATTGTCTAGCAAGTCCAAGTCTCTGAGTTCAAACCCAGTACCACGACAGAAAGAGACAGAGAGAAAAGGGAGGGGGGAAGGAGAGGGAAAGGGTGAGGGTGAGGGAGAGGGAGAGGGAGAGGGAGAGGGAAAGAATTAAATGAAATTGTCCAAGAACTTCCAGGAGTCTTACCTAACAGATGCCATTGTTCTTAATCTTGCCACCAGGTGGCAGTATGTTGACTCCATTGAAAACAGTTTTTCAGATTAAGAATTGTTAAACCCTAAAGAGTGCTCCATGTTCCCTCCAGTCAGTTGGTTTTTGGTTTTTGGGGGTTTTGCAGGGGTCGGGGTCGGTGATGGGGCCTGAACTCAGCCTGGGCGCTGTCCCTCAGTTCTTCAGCTCAAGGCTAGTTCTCTACCACTCGAGTCACAACACCACTTCCGGCTTTTCTACTTATGTGGTACTGAGGAATCGAGCCCAGGGCTTCATGTATGCTAGGCAAGCACTCTACCACTGAGCCACCTTCCCAGCCCCTCATCCCAGTCAGTTTTGAAGGTCTTTTATTTCCCTCTGATAGCTAATAAAGTCTTTTTTCCTGTGTCTTGAACTGACATCTGAACTGGTATGCTTAGATTCTCCCAATGGTTTTGTTCAGCAACAGTAGGAACTGTGTTCTCTTGTTTGTATCTTCCATGACATCTAGAGGAGTTCTGAATATGTGGTAACAGTAAATGTCCAGGCCTAAATGTCAGTGATACCTAAGATGCACAGAAGCATGTGAATTCACTGACTCTGTTTGAATCACAGCCCATTTACTGTGTTTTGTGCTTATATTAATTTTAATTTTTGCTGTAGAACTCCCAGGAATTTTATCTTAGGTTAGATATTATTAGTACCATTCAGGTAATTGCTGTCAAGGGTTCAAGCATCATTTGTCAGAGATGAAAAGCAAGAGAATTGATGGCTAATAAAATAAAGGTAAAGCACTAAACATGGCAGTTAATTTAAGGGTGGTAAAGGAGGAGGACTGGTAGTAAAATGAAGACAGGCAGACTGCTAGCGCTGAGAGGCGCACTCACTACACAGGAAGCAAGAAGACTACCAAGGTTAGCTGCTGCACATGACCAGGAGTCTGTTCCTACTTAATCATGGGTCTTCCCAGTGTTTCACAGTGCTTATAATGAAATAATTTGACATCCGTTTCTCAGCAGTTTTTGTCATACACTAAACCTATTAATTTTACCTAGTGGTTGCCATTAGTAACATCTTAAGAAATGTATACATAAACAGGGAAATTACCAGCATTTCATAGAAGCCAAGTGTGCCTGTTACGTACTTAATTAAAAAAAAAAAAAAAAACAGCAAAATACCAAACTAGAGACATGTCTAAAGTAGTAGAACAGGAGCTATGAGAAAGAAACACTAATGAGAGCCCAAGGCCTTGAGGTCAAGCCCCAGTACCGGCACAAAAATAAAATGTTTAACAATCTCCAGATAAACTGTTTTTGAGGAAACAGCTCAACCACTCAATTCTGTGAGAAACAGTAGGACCTCAGATATTTGCCAAGCAATACTTATATTTTTGTATATTATGTATGTCCATAAAGAACTCAGTGGTTATTCCATGCATGGTGATCCACTCCTGTAACCCCAGTGCTCAGGAAAGTGTGGTATGAGGATCTCAGGTTCAAAGCCAGCCCTGGGCTACACAGTGAAGACCTGCCTCCAAATAAATTTTAAGGATGAATTAAAACACCTACACCTTGAAAAATATGGAGATTGATCCTAAATGAAGAGAGTGAAATTATCCATTTTTATGTCCCAGCAAATTTATTATAAAATAATATTTTTAAAATTGTTTTTAGATCTCAACCAATTTTTCATCATTATCAAAATATATTGCAACATTAGTGGGAAGATAACTGTGACATTCAGCAGCACTACCTAGAAATTATATTTAGCCGGGCGCCAGTGGCTCTCGCTTATAATCCTAGCTACTTAGGAGTCTGAGATCTGAGGATCATGGTTCAAAGCCAGCCAGGGCAGGAAAGTCCATGAGACTCTTTATCTCCAATAAACCACTAGAAAACCAAAAGTGGAACTGTGGCTCAAGCGATAGAGCACTCACGTTGAGCTGAAGAGCGCAGGGACAGCAGTCCGAGTTCAAGCCCCACACCTGACCAAAAAAAAAAAAGAGAAAGAAAATAAGAAAAATTATATTTAATCAATATAATGCTTATTAGTATTAGGCTCATGTTCCTATGAACCAGTTATTTGGGAACTCAACAATTTAAGTCAAAAGTCATACACTTAAAAAAAAAAACATAGTCATAATATACGTATTTGTCAATGGTAGATGGTTTTGTACTCTTACATTTAGTTCCTAAGTATAAATATTAAATGCATACTTTTCATGGTAAAGAATCCAAGATAATCCATTTACAAGTTATTCTCTATAATATACTCAGAAGGATAAGGAATATTTTAATTTGGGATTAGAGCTCCAAAGTAGAAAGGAAGCATTATCCAAAAATACTCAATTGAGATAATAAAAAATTATAATGAAAAAATAGTTGTTACTGAGGTACCAGTGGCTCACACCTATAATCCTAACTACCCAGGAGGGTGAGGTCCAAGGATCGCGGTTCAAAGCCAGCGTAGGCAGGAAAGTTCATGACACTCTTATCTCCAATTAACTACCAAAAGGCTGGAAATAATGCTGTGGCTCAAAATGGTAGAGCATTAGCCCTGAGCACAGAAACTCAGGGACAGCACCAAAGCCCTGAGTTAAACCCTAGGACATACACCAAAAAAAAAAAAAAATTAATTTCATGTCTTTCAAATGTAAAGTACATCTTAAGTCCTTCAACTATGTTTTTGTTTTTTGTTGGCTTTTTAAATTTTATTTATTTATTTATTTATTTATTGTTAGTTGTGGCACTTGAACACAGGGCCTGAGCACTTTTGCTCAAGGCTTGTGCTTTACCACTTTGAGCCACAGCACCTCTTCTGGTTTTCTGGTGGTTAAAAGTGCTTATAAAAAAACATTAAGTGGTATGTAGGTAATTTAGTATTTTGATAAATTTTATATACCATAGCTCTGTGGGGGGGGGGGGGCATGCATGCGTGCTGGTTCTGGGGCTTGAATTCGAGGCTGGGCGCTATCCTTGAGCATTTTTGCTCAATGTTAGCACTGTTACCAGTTGAACCACAGCTCCAGTTCTGGCTTCTTTGGTGGTTAATTGGAAATAAGAGTCTCACAGACTTATCCTGCTGTGCTAGCTTTGAGCCGTGATCCTCAGATCTCAGCCTCTTGAGATTTCAGGCATGAGGCACTGGTACCTGGCTATTACTGTAGCTTTTTGTGCCCATTTTTAAAGAGATTCATCAGTGGTTAAGAATAAAAGACCATTTATGTCCATGTATTAGCACTTTTAATAATGACCTTGCCATATAGAACTACTTGTTTATATGAAGTTGTAGCTCATTTCTAGGACCTTGTAGTTCTGGTCAACATTGTAGTGGAATGTGCACACGTGGGTGCCCCTACAAGGAATTCCAGCATTTTATGGAGACATTTATGTCTGGAGATTTATGTCTGTTGACTTCAGTATTTACTTAGCCCGGTTTCTAGGCCATCACAGTAATTGACATGTTATTGGAAATAAAGCTAAATTTTTTCCTTATTTATAGGGATAAGTTCAGTTTTGAAGAATGTGAATCAATTCATAGTTGGCTGAGAGCCAATTTCCCCTTTAAAGCCTGCATACACATGAAAAGTGTACTCCCATCCTAAGTGCCTTCTGAATCTGCAGTGATTAATTCTTCTCATTATTTTGCTGCGGATTCTCATGACCCTCTGTGATGATTCGATCAGCCACTTAGACTTTATGCATATTCATGTTTCTGTGCTCCCGCTGCAGTCATTCAAGTCTCCTGCACTGACTGGTGTGTGCTTGGTGCAGTAATTGAGCTGCAATAGATTGATTACTCTAGGGAGCTGTAAGGACTTTAAAGGTGAAAACATATCAGTCCTGTTAATTAGGAAACAAAAGCTCTGATAGCAAGTTCAATAGTCAAATATTACCAATGTAAAAGAGATGACAGATATTATTTGTTCCTCTGTAAGTACTATTTATGTCTTTAAATTTGAATTAGGTCTTTATCAGTGGTATAAGAGAGTAACTTTCTTTTTTGTTACCATCCAAAAAAGCTAGTCTCACCATGGAGGGTACATAAGCTACCTAGGTGGCATGCATAGTTTTCATGTGTACTGTGTTTGCATTGTGATATTCATCCCCCCTCCTTGGTCATGATTTTTCCTTTTACTAATTATAATTAATACGTCATAAAAGTTCACCAGTTTACACTGTACAATTCAGCGAGCTTTAGTTTATTTACAAAACTGTGAAACCATCACTACAATCTTACTTTCAGAACATTTTCATGACTCCTGAAGAAATCCCACAGTTATTAGAAGTCCCATTTCCTTTTTCTAACTCCAAGTAACTAGTAATCTGCTTCTGATCTCTGTGAATTGGTCTGTTCTAGACATTTCATATGCATGGAGTATGTGGCCTTTTTGGTTTTATTTCATTTTGTATGCTGTCAAGATTTGTAGCCTGAATCAGCACCTCCTTTCTTTTTAAGACTGAATAATACTCCATTTGTTATCATTAGCTTACATCTTTGTTTTCATTTATTGGTATATGAATGTATTTCTACATTTTTGGCTATTGTGAATAATGCTGCTAACAGAGCTCAGTTTCCATATATCATTGCTCTATACTTTACCTTAGGAAGAAAGCATTCAGTCTTCATGATAGAGTATGATATTAGGTGTGATTTTCTTTGTTGCTGTTTATCAAGCTGAGAAAATTTCTCCTCTGTCCTAATTTGTTGAGATGAAACGTTGGATTTTTTTTGCATCTGTTGAAATGATCATGTGGTTGTCTTTTATTGAGTGCCTTTACATTTTTATGTGCTGAACATTATGATACTCTAGAACTTTTATATAAAATGTTTATTTACTCTTGTGATTTCTGTTCTTTATATTTCAGGCATTTATTAATACAGCAAAAGAAATTTATGAAAAAATCCAGGAAGGAGTTTTTGACATCAACAATGAGGTATATACATACGAAAATTATTGGGTAATACTGATTTAGAATTGGCTTTTACTATTATTTGGAGTCATCACTTTATGCTTTTTAAATTTCTAAAGTGGATCAATGATAGTCCCCTAACACATTCCAGCTGGAACTACTGTACTTCAGTAGTTAAATGTTTGTGTTCTGTTGTGTTCTAGTAGGGTGGCCCTAAGAGCAAAGAAAACTCCCTTTTACCCACGTGTCCATATGGTGACATCTGCTTTGGGGAATAATATTCTGATGTAGAAATGTATATAGTATGTCACAATGCAAAATGCTCCCTTTTTTAGATGAAAGAAGGAAATTCCCAATTTAAACTTATTCCCAGTATAGCAGAGCATGTTTTCAGGAGACTAAATTAATGTGCATAATTGGCAAAGATGCATATTTTTAATGTTACTTTGAGCCCATTTTGTTCAACACAATTAGGCTAATAAAACTTTGGAAAATATAATTCAGAAAGTTTACAAGCTAAAGGTTTGGGTTTTGTTTTGCTTTTTTTTATTGTTGGTGGTGGTGGTATTTTGTTTTTGTCGATTTTGGTGCTTGAACTCAGGGCCTTGAGCTCTTTCACTCAAGGCTAGCACTCTACCATTTTGAGCCACAATGACACTTCCAGTTTTCTGGTAATTGGTTGGAGATGAAGAGTCTCACAGACTTTTCCTGTCCAGGTTGGCTTTGAACCGCGATCCTCAGATCCCCAGCCTCCTCCTGAGTAGCTAGGTAGGATTACAGATGTGTGCCACTGGCGCCTGGCACCTAAGGGATTTTTACCTAAATTCCTACTCTACATTTATCCTTAATTTCAAGTATTTTTAAATATTTATGTGGATAGAATGTATTCTTTCTTATACATAAATATTTTTGCCAATCTGTGTTAAGACTTGTGGCTTTTTTTTTTTTTTTTTGCTTATGTGGTGCTGAGGAATTGAACCCAGGGCCTCATGCACGCAAAGCAAGCGCTCTATCACTGAGCCACCTTCCCAGCCCAAGACTTGTGGCTTTCAAGAGAGAAGCCCTTGTTCAGAGTGTAGTTGCAGCTGGAAGTGTTTTTTACATGGGGGCCGTGACAGTAGTGATACATCTCCTGGCCTGCACACAGATGAGGCTCAGCTCCCTGCCTCAGGTTCTCACTAAAATAAGCAGCATTTGCCTAAGGTTTCCAAAGAAAGTACTTGACTTAGACTCATTCATATCCCTTCTTCCCTAACCCCCTTTCTCTCTCCTGCTCTCACTGAGGTTTGAACTTCTAGCCTCAGGCTTATTAAGGAGGCGCTCTACCACTCACACCATGTTCCCAGCCCTCTCAGTCCTTTTCCTTTGAAATAATACAGTCCTAAATCCTACCTTCTTGACTTAGATGGTGGTACTTCTTGAGTTAATTTAGTGGTAACACCATTCAGATACTCTTGCCCTGTAATTTGAACAGTAATCGAGCCTCTGTTTAAGAGAGAGCACGTTTTGTTCCGTCTGGTTTCATATAGTATCTGACTGCTTTACCATGCCATTTGCAGCTTTGATTGTAATCTGCTGTCAGGAGCCAACAGGCCGTGCTATTTATTTGGCCTGATGCCAAGTCTGACTCCCTGATTCCTCAAGAAGTTGCTACCAGCCCAGAGGGGGCAAAACCAATGAGCCATAGGGCATGCTTTTTATTAAAGAGGAGTCAAAAGAGCGAAAAGAAACCACATCAGCTGCTGTCAATACTGAGCCAGTGCCAGAAACCCCAAGGCTACTACTGTTGCAGAACAACTGCCAAGCACTATAAATCTGAGATTTACTGTGACGTAAAGTTTCCTTAAGAGCTTAATTTCTGAAGCTACTGTATTACTTTTCTCAAAGTGTTGTATTTTTAGGTAAAATCCACTTGAGGGAGTGAGGGTTAAGACATAAGTGTGAGTTTGATGAATGAAAGAACTACTCTGTGTGTGGGTTCTTGGCAACCTGCCATGTCTTTGGGGATCATAGAAATTATTGATGACACAGAACACTCATATGCCCTTAGCCTGTACAGCTGATTCAACACGGAACAGAAATGCTGTCTAGAGAAAAGATTTTACGTCGTCTTAGAGCAGCAGGGGCTTTGGGTATTTTTGCCCTTTAAAGGTTTCTTGTAATAACTGTTTTAAGCAGTTTTTTCATTCTGAGGATTCCCTGAAAAAAGCAGCATTAGACCATTTCTGTTTGCCTACTATGATAAAGAATTATTTTCAGTAACATCTCACAGCGTCCTATTTTAAAAGAAGGAACAGATTGTTGCCGTTGTTTATAAAATCCACTTATTTTGCAGAGTTGTTTGATACAATTATGTCATTAAGAATGATTTTTTAACGTAATTTGTTTACTGTCCAGTCAGGTCCCCTGGTATTTATTATTCTATTCTCTTGTGTCTCAGGCAAATGGCATTAAAATTGGCCCTCAGCATGCTGCTACTAACGCAACCCACGCAGGCAGCCAGGGAGGACAGCAGGCTGGCGGAGGCTGCTGCTGAGTCTGTTTTTACCGTCTAGCTGCCCAGTGGAGCTCCTCCTTCACCCTCTCTCCTCATGCTCAGCTGAGACATGAAACTGTTTGAAATGGCTTTATGTCACAGAAGACTTTAATCCTTCAAATTCTTGTATAACTTTGAATAAATGGTTAATGTTCACTTAAAAGACAGATTTTGGAGATTGTATTCCTATCTATTTGCATTTGATTTCTAGGTCAATCGATGTGATTATTTTTGTTAAATGTTGTCTTGTGCCCTTAACTAAGAACTGAGTTGTATTAAACACTACAAAGTCATCTTGAGTATTTAAATCAGTTTGTGTAGTTAGGTTTCCCAACCCCAGTGGTTACCTAATGTTTAATATTACAGAACTGTCCTCAAAAAGTTTGTCAATTTTCACAGCTATAAGGAGAACCAAAAGGACTTTTAATTCTGTATTTATCATTTACTTTGTGTATATATAGTTTAATAACCTGCTTGGGTGTAATTTGCCAAGCTTGACTTCTTTAATGCATTTGCATAAAATCTATACTGTTTAAAGCTTGAAGCTACAGAAACATTGTTAGGAATTGCTTGGACACCGAATTTTAAACTTTTTGACATTGTTAACAAGCATGTTCATCTTTTCTTGTCACTAGTCCAAGAAAAATATGCTTAATGTATATTACTAAAGGCTATGTCTGTGTTAACCTGTTTTAATGCCAAAAGTTTGCTATTTGTCCACAATTTCCTTAAGACCTCTTCAGAAAAGGATTTGTTTGCCTTAATGAGTACTGTTGGGTAGAAACACAGTATGATGAGTGAAAGGGCAGAAGCAAGAAATCCCACCCTCAGGCGACCCTGAGGGGAGTGAGCACCCACATGTAGATGGCACATTATGAGGACTTTAATCTTTCTTTAACCACAATAATGTTTTCCTTTTATTCACATGATTTCTAAGTATATTTTTCATGCAGGACAGTTTTTCAACCTTGATGTACAGTGACTGTAAAATTTTTCTTTCAGTGGCAACTTAATAATCTTTAAAATATGGTAAGCATCTTGTCTGTTTTGAAAGGGATATGACAATAAATCTACCAGTTGGAAATTCCTGTTGAAAAGTAGAAAAGCTTTAGTAATTTACTCAATGTGGTGGTTTTATCCTTCTTTTTCCTTTTTCTCCCTTGGTCTATAATGAAATTGTTATAGCAGTGCAAAATAAAATCCTCTGTATAAAAGTGTTCCTTTTTTTTCTGACATATCTTGTTTTTTTAAGGTATATACATTTATATACATTTTTAATCTATTTACAGCTTTTCCTTGTGTTTGAATGTGTTCTTTTCTACAGGTCAGAATGCTTAAAATACTTTAAAAAGTTTTACTAAAACATAAAACCTCCACAGTGTGAAATTCTTACTGACGTGATGCAAACAGGTGCTTCCCACTCAGCCAGTACAAGAACATTCCTGCCGTACGGACACATAAAGAAGGCTCCCATGATGATGCTCACCACTACTCGATGTGCTCAGTCCTCCTGATAAATATACAAAGTTAAGACAGCTAGGAAATAATATCTGCTGTATATCAAGTTGAAGAATGATTCTTTAGAAATTTTTTAACTGTTAACTTTTCCAGAAATGTAATGCATTTTTTCATGCTCTATTCCCTAATTCTTTTCTGAATCAAGTAAAAGAAAAATCAGTGCTAAGAACAAGCAACAAATTGGCACCCTGAGAAAATGGCAGCCTACGGTTCAGTCCCCACTGCAGCCCTAATGTGCCTTGTGGGGAGCTGAGATAAGACTCCCTGTGGCTGGTTACCACTTTCTACACAGAGTCCTTCTACCTCGGGGAAGTATGGTAGGAGTCCATGAATTGACCAGGCAGTATTTTATTCACCCTGTCATAAATAGTGTAATTTTAGGACCTACAATTGCCTTGTGCTATAATTGGGGGAGGGGGTGCGTGGGCCCTGTCCCTGAGCATATTTGTCAGGGCTAGTGCTCTACCACTTTAGCCACAACTCTACTTCTGACTTAATGGTAATTAATTGGAAATCAGAGTCTCAAAGACATTCATGCCCAGGCTAGCTTTGAACTGTGATCCTTAGATCTCAGCCCCCTGATTAGCTAGGATTACAGACAAGAGCCACCAGCACCAAACTATAATGAGTTTCTAATATTTGATCATTTTGTGTTAGAGTGCTTTTCCTGGGACTTGAACTCAGGGCTTAAGTATGGTCGCTAGCTTTTGTGCTCAAGGATAGTATGCTTACCACTTGAGCCACAGCTCCACTTCCAGCTTTTTGGTGGTTAATTGGAGATAGAGTCTCACAGACTTCTCAATCTGGCTTTGACTGTGATCCTTAAATCTTAGCTTACTGCATACCTAGGTTTGAGCCACTGATGCCCAGCATTGATCAATGTTTTTAATATCTCCGTGCATTGGATAACTTGAAAATCAGTCACAGGAAAAATAAATGCAGCTTTTAATGTCTCAGCATGTAATACTCCAGATTTGCAGTTTTCATAAAGACTCTTATTTCTCATCTCTGAGACTAGAAAAACCTAACCGCAGTATGACAACACCCCACGTTCTGATGAGGCTCTTTGGAGTATAAATTGGAAGTGTTTTGCTGGACAGGAGATGGGGTAGTGTTTTATACACATATATTTGCTACTGACCCAGAAATCTCCATTGCAAGACCCTAGTGGCACCCCAACAGTGCAGAAGTTCAAGGTCTTGTCCCTTGTTGCAGCATTGGTCGTATGTGCAAAACACTTGAAGTTACCTCAGTGTCTGCATAGGAGTGTGATTCAGTGACCAGTGCCTCGCCACACAATAGGCTCTTAACACACCCTTATAAAACAGGAGGATCACTATGAACTGATGTGACTTTCAAGATAGAAAAGCAACATGCAAGAACATCAGTGGTTTACCATACTTAGTACAAGGCAGTTTAAGAACATGTACTTTTCTGTGCAGAAGAAACGAACTAGAAGCTGATTACCTACAGAGGCTGGATATACAAGGGTGAGAGTAAGATCTGGTTACAATGAGAAGGGGACACCAATCTCAATATACAGTTTTGTGCAGCCCTGACTCGAGTCTTGGCATGTCTCACATACTCCATAATAAAAGTCAGCTGTGATGCCAGAAATAGGGATTCTAAAGTAATGCATGTACCTAACTTCAAAGAACAATACCACAGTAAAGGGAGTAGGGATAAAAACCAACATATGTAACTGGAAAATAGTGTGAACACTTAAGTTGTAAGGATAAAGACAAAAGGAACTATACACAAATGGCTGCCACAGAAAAAGGAGGTGGATTAACAATTCCTAAACTGCCTTTTACTAATATTATATATAAAATACTAATATTGAGCACATAAACTGTAGTATAGTTTGTGTGTGTGTGCGCGCACCTGTGTACATGTGTCTAGGGCTGGGAATGTGGCTTAGTGGTAGAATGCTTAACATGCATGAAGCCCTGGGTTCAACTCAGTACCACATAAACAGAAAGCCAGAAGTGGCTCTGTGGCTCAAGTAGTAAGAGTGCTAGCCTTGAACAAAAGAAGCTGAACTCAGTCCAGGCCCTGAGTTCAAGCCCCAGGACTGGCCAAAAAAAAAAAAAAAAAGTTGATGTCTAAAATGTACCCTGTGATGTCAAATCAAAGTAGAGATGGTGCATGCTTGTGGGTTTTGTAATATGTACAGATACAGATGTAGGTATACACTGTAGGTGAATTGAATACACATTTCCCAACTCTGACCTTATAGAATGCCCAGAAACAAAACCTAGAATCAATAAGTATACATATTGCCCAGATACTGGTTTCTAAATAACCACTTGCTAATAAAGAGAATGAAGAATCCTTGGAGAAGTATGTTAATTCCTGTACTGAGACAGAGAAATTAGAAGATAAGCCAGAAAGGGAAAGTTGGAAAATAACCGAAGAAAAAGATTTGTCAAGGGAGAGGCCATCTTATTGCCAATTCAGACAATTTAAGAAGTAATGGGTTGCAAATCATGGGGTGAAACAGAATTAGTGGGCACATGACAAAAATATTGCATACTTGAGGTATCCTCAAGATACAGAAGGAAAACAAGTAAATGTAGGAAAACCTGACATCCCCTTCATTGAGTGATCAATAAAACCTAAGGACCAGCTGGGTATGAATGGCTCATTCCTGTAATTCTAACCACTCAGTCTGAGATCTGGAGGGTCGTGGTAAAAAGCCATTCCAGGCAGAAGTGTCTGAGAGATTTTGCCTCCAAGTAATTCACCAAAAAGCTAGACTGGATGCATGGTTTAAGTGGTAGAGCACCAAGCAAGGACAAGGCCCTGAGTTCAAGCTGAAGTATGGGCAGGGGAAGGGAAATCCACTTGAGGATTACAAGTACCTTCTTATGGTATGTGCTGAGTAGGGAGTGTTTGTTTTTGTTTTTTGTTTTGTTTTTTGTTAAAGTGATGTACGTAAGTTACATAAGTAAGGTAGTGGTTACATTTCTTGTCCAACTTGTTATCCCTTCCCTCCTGAATTCTGGACCCATGTTAATGATATTTAATCAATGTTAATTCCTTGGCTTTGATGACAGTCCTATGGTTACTTACACAAGAGGCTAACATTGAGTAAGCTGCGTTGTAAGTATATAGAAACAGCTGCTTTTGCAATCTTGTAGGTCTATTTGAAAATATTGGGCTAAATGTCGTGAGGCCTACAAAAAACCAATGCATTACAATAAAATTGCAGTGACTTTTTTTTTTCCTAATGTTAATTGCTTTCCTGTCTTTAATTATTTCCTCCAAAATAGAAAGGGGAAGTACACACACACACACTCAAAAGCACTCTTTAAGTAGTTGTACAAAGAAGTTCCCATCCTACAAAACAGTATATGAATGCAAGGTGTCCGACAACATTGTCACCCCTCGCTCCTAACCTCTTCCAAATGCTTTTAAAATATTCTAGAACCAAAGTACCAATTCTCCTAGGGGTTAAAAGCCAGTGTTTATTTGCCTGGATGTTAAAACATGGATGTTCTGAGGGCTTACTCTCATCCTATTTTACAAAGCTTCTCGGTTTGTTTTTATCCAATGTGTCTCTTATCTACTGATGCTGACACAAGGTACCTTAAATACAACTTGGACACAACTTTCTAACCTTGACGTTAGAAGTACTATCTACCTAAGACCCAGGTATGGGTAATACTGTTCCTTTCTTAGGTTCTATGCGATTATCCATTTTCTTGCCTTCTCCAGCCTTTAGAAGTTAACACATTGCTTGGCTTGCGTGCTTTTCCTCCAGTTTCAAACCACCAATGACCATTTGAGTTTCTCTCAGCGTATCATTCTGGCATGTTTTCTCCTCACTCCCTCTTCCACTTTTAAATCCTTTATACTTTATACTTTTAATATCCAGCCACATAGATCTGGGAAGTGGCAGAGTGCTTGCCTTGCATGCATGATGCCCTGGGTTCAGTTTCTCAGCACCACATAAGCAGGAAAAGCTAGAAGTGACACTGGCTCAAGTGGTAGAGTGCTAGCCTTGTGCTGAAGAGCTGAGGGTCAGCACCCAGGCCTAGAGTTCAAGCCACAGCACCACTTCCGGTTTTCTGAATGGTTTATTGGAGATAAGAGTCTCATGGACTTTTCCTGCCTGGGCTGGCTTTGAAACATGATCCCCAGATCTCAGCCTCCTGAGTAGCTAGGATTACAGGTGTGAGACACTGGCGCCCAGCTCCCAGTTTTTTATTAATCATTTTTAAGGAAAAAATTATACTATCACAAATAATACACAGTACATTTTCCTGCCTTGACAACCTTTCATTTGATCAATAAATTTCTGCCAGGTGCCAATGGCTCACACCTGTAATCCTAGCTACTCAGGAGGCTGAGATCTGAGGATCATGGTTTGAATTCAGCCCAGGCAGGAAACTCCATAAGACTTTTATCTCCAATTAACTCAAAAACTGCAAGTGGAGCTGGGGCTCAAAGTGGTAGAGCACTAGCCCTGAGCAAAAGAGCTTAGGAACAGCACTCAGGCCCTGAATTCAAGTCCCACAACCACCAAAAAAAGAAAATTCATTTTCTCATAAAGAATTATGTAGCTATATGTGTGCAGATTAGCATAAATAATTTTTTAGTATTTAAAGTTCATTCAATGGAAGATTCATGTTTGAGTCCCTTTGATTTCTGTTGTTGGTTTTTTTTGTGAACATACTGTACAGAGGGGTTACAATTACATGGGCAGGATAATGCGTACATTTCTTATCAAGCATTGCAGCCTCCTCCTTTGTTTACCCTTCACATCCCTTCCCAGCCTCCCCGCCTCCCCTCCTCCCCCCCCCCCTTGATTTCTGTTTTTTAAAAAAGGATAAAAATAATAATAAAAGAAGCTGGACAGGAGGCTGAAATCTGAGTATCACAATTTGAAGCCAGATGGAACAGGAAAGTGTGACAGCAAATGAGGGGAAAGCAGAGAATACAGGTCACGTGATGGGTTAGTTCCCTGTGCAAACTAGAGCTCACCTTCCGCTGGCCTCTGCTGATACTATAGAAGAGGACCTGCCATTAATGGGGAAAGGGCAAAGTGGAAGACAGACTGTGAGAAGGAAATGGAGACTCAGGCTGGTGGCTACAACTGGCAACATGATGAATGAAAAGCTAATGTTCAGACTATAAAATAGAAATGAGGGGTTGGTGGAGAAAGTAGGTCTGGGTGAGTCCTGAGAGCATGTGACATCTGTGTCTGCGTGGGTGGTAGGGGAAAACTAGTTCACAGATGGTTGTTTGCATGTCAATAGCTCCTGACAATACTGTGGCACCCAGCTTCAAGACCCCAGTGCAACACAATGAAGGTAGGTATCCCAAGGAATCAGCTCTAATATTCCTGTCAGAAAAAAAAAAAAAATGTAGTCGATGGTTTTATTAGGGTTTTTGTTTGGTTGGTTTTGGGTTTTTTTGCAGTGGTAGAGATTGAATCCAGGGCCTTATGCATGCTAAGCAAGCACTCTGCCACTAGCTACACCTGTAGCTCTGTTAAACTTTACAAAGGAGTGAATAACTTCAGCTTGGTTATAAGAAAAATGAGCACAAAGTATTTTAGTAGATCTCCATAATTAAATAATTCAATGGCTTGCTACACAGGACTTTGCATTTATTTACCTAATTTAAAAAGTAAACTTGGATTTGGGCTCTGGTAACTCAGGCTTGTAATCCTGGGTACTCAGGCTGAGATCTGACCATCCCAATTCAAAGCCAACTGAGGCAGGAAAGTCCAGGAGACTCTTATCTCCAATTACCACCAAAAAACTGGAAGTGGAGATATGCTCAAGTGGTAGAGCCTTGAGCAAAAAAAGCTAATGGACAATGCTCAGGCCCTGAGTTCAAGCCCCAATACTTGCATATGAAGAAAAAGAAGTGAGTATCTGTGGCTTATGCCCATAATCCTAACTACTCAGGAAGTTGAGATCCAGACCTGGCAAGAAAGTCTGTAAGATTCTTACCTCCAATTAACCACCAAAAAAAACAGAAATGGAGCTGTGGCCCGAGTGGTAGATCACTAGCCTTGAGCACAAAAAGGTCAAAGACAGTGTCCAAGCCCTGAGTTCAAGCCCCAAGACTGGCACCAAAAGAGGGGATGGAGGAGAGAGATGGATCAGAAAACCTGTAAGACTTCATCTCCAAAATAACCAGAAAAACTTGAGCTGAAGACATGGCTCCAGCCATGAATGAGCACCAGCTGAGTGAGCAAGCTGAGCCACTACGTGAGTCCCTGAGCTCAAATCTCAGTACCTAAAGAAAAAGTGGTGGAGAGCCTGTCTAGCAAGCATGAGGCCATGAGTTCAAACCTCAGCACCATTAAAAAAAAAGGAGGGCTGGGAGGAAGGCAAAGTGAAACAGAGACAGGAGGATCACCTTTGGAGACTAAGGCAGCTGTGAGTGAAAGGATACTAAAGGTTACTGGATGTTGACCATTTGTCAGGTTGAATATTTAAGAGGGAGCAAGGCCCTGTAGATACTTTGACTTCCTGCTACTGGCTTCCAGAACGAGCAAAGAATCCATGTCTTGTTATTTTTAGCCGTGCATTTTCCCTGTGTAAAGGCAGCTCCAGAACATGAGGAGCTGGGCGAGTAATGCATAATACACAAGCAATAATAGCACAACCTGTGCATCTAGCATGAAAGGTGGTGTCAAAGCCAAGCTGGTAAGAGCTGCCTTGCTGCTTGACATGTGTAGAACGTATCTTGACAGAGGCAAAATTAATCTCTTGGGGTAGTCTTTTTGCTTCTTCCTGATGCACAAGAATTTAATTTACATACCAAGATGCTATTGAGAAGATTAGTATCTAAGAGACTTTTATGAAAAACCATGGATACTACCCATAGGGCTTTGGTGTGAAAGGTAGAGCTTTTGGTGTTACTTGTGCCCAGAATCCAGTTTCAGATGGAAGCAAGGGTCAGATGTGACATGGTGGCATCTATGATGGTGACAGTGGCTATAATGGCTGGAAGAAATCAGGCAAATCTGGAAAAGACGTCAATGCTGTGGTGAGCACAAGTGGGAAAGGCTGGTGTGGGGCTGAGCTGACGAGATGGTGTCGGTGTTGTGTTTGAGATTCTGCAATCATCATTTAGGATGATTTGAATATTCTAACTAGGTGCCAGCATCAAGTCCAAGAGTGGAGATGATAGCTGCAGGGCGAGGCAATCACTCGGGAGAAAACCACACAGTGTCGGATTTGACAATTAATTTTGCATTAAAATAGCCAGATTACAACTCCCTTCCCCCATCTCGAGACTGCAGAGATCTCACATTAGGAAACAAAACAGGCAGGGACCACAACAAAGCCAGACTCCATCTGCTGCGTCCTTGTGTACGTGGCCAGCATGAGCCCAGAGCTGCCCAGGTTCCCACTGTCAATCATGTGGGGTTTGTGCTGGTGTGTGTGTGTGTGTGTGTGTGTGTGTGTGTGTGTGTGTGTGTGTGTGTGTGTGTGTGTGTGTGTGTGTGTGCGCGTGTGCATTCACATGCTGGTCCTGGGGCTTGAACTCAGGGCCTGGGCACTGTCCCTTAGCTTCTTTTGCTCAAGGCTAGTGCTTTACAACTTGCACCACTGCTCTACTTTTGGCTTTTTTTGTAGCTAACTGGAGATCGGAGTCTCACATACTTTTCTGCTGTGCTGGCTTCGAACCTTGATCTTCAGATTCAGCCTCCTGAGTAGCTAGGAGAATGAGCCACCAGCACACAGCCATATGTAATATTTGAAAAAATATTTCCATCTATAGTTGAATAGTTGATTCCAAGGACACACAACCACACATACAGAGGCCAAGTCCAAGTCTATGAATTTGCACATGAATGTGTTTAACCAAAATACAAGCCGATCCCACATATAATCTTCTTCACTTTTTTTCCCTTTTTTTTTTTTTTTTTTTTTGTCAGTTGTGGGTCTGGGCGCTGTCCCTGAGCTCTTCAGCTCAAGGCAAGCCCTCTACCACTTGAGCCACAGCACCATTTCCATTTTTCCAGTGGTTAACTGGAGATAGAGTCTCACAGGGAATTTCCTGCCTGGGCTGGCTTGGAAGTATGATCCTCAGATCTGAGCCTCCTGTATAGCTAGGATTACAGGCATGAGCCACCAGTGCCTGGCTACTTCACGTTTTATACTATAATATATAACTCTCTCCACATCATTGCCAATTATCTTTACTTGTACTGGTTAGGAATGTAGGTCATGAGCACATCTCATGGTTCAAATACTGGCTCTACCACCTAATTAGCAGGAGATTGAGTCCTGTCCTCGGGTTCCTGGAGTAAGGGGTGAAATTAATATCACCCCACACCTCATGGGTCACTGGGAGGTGAGTTATGTCATGTTCTCAAAAGTTGGTTTGTCACAGAAAGTGCTCAATAAATGCCAGCTTCCGTGATTTTTCTAATTTTGATGCCTGGGTGGTATTCATGTTGTTATGTGAGCGTGTTGTAATTTACTTCACCATTTCTTGCCGGTGGCTGTAAATTCCTTAGGCAAAGAAATCAATGCTCAGTTAACATCCCTATTGTGAAATCTATGAGCACATCAATAATAATTTCTTTTTGTAAGTCCACAATGCATTTACTACACATAACATAAAACACATTGTGGTATAGCCGTGTGGAGAATCAGCTGTCACAATACCCATGATCCTAGCTGACTAGGCACCATGATCTAACCACAACATTCGCCTCTACTATGGCTGGTAAAGTATAATCTCTTTGGTAGAGTCGGTTTAAGAATTTACTATTCAGCTAGACACTAGGGGTTCGTGCCTGTATTCTTAGCTACTTTGAACATGGAGGTTCAAAGCTGACCCAGGCACTTAAGTCTGTGAGACTCTTCTCTCCAATTAATCAGCAAAAAGCTAGAAGTGGAGCTGTGGCTCAAATGATGCAGGACCAGCCTTGAGTGAAAAAGCCAAATGAGAGCATGAGGCTCCAAGTTCCAGCCACAGTACCAACAGAGAGAGAGACAGAGACAGAGAGAGAGAGAGAGAGAGAGAGAGAGAGAGAGAGAGAGAGAGAGAACATGTATGTGTGTGTGTTCGATGTACATTACGTTTCTTAATATTTAGAGAGGATATATCATGGTATATACTTTTTGCTTTCTATATATCCTGTGGGACTTAACACACGAGGCAATGACAATAATAATTTCCATTACAAAAAAAAGGATATTTGAGATTTTTAACAGCTTGCATACTTAAGAAAGTCTACATTGCTAGTAAGTAACCAGGGGTATCAATAGAACTTGAGATAAGTTCCATACTAGGTTTTTGCCAGGCACAAGTGGTTCACACCTCTAATCCTAGCTATTCAGAAGTCAAATTTTATGAACAATTCACAAAAGGAGAAACTCAAGTATCTCACAAGCAGATGGAAGAAGCACTAGCCAGTAAAATATAAATTCAAACAAGACACCAATTTTGTCTATGAAATTGGCAAAAAATATAGGATATAGATATTATTTATTCATATATTGCTGATGGGGTTTAAGGAGGTGAATTTTAATCTATGAATATGTATGTGCATGCAAGTGTGTATGTAGAAAATGACCCCATGATTGCAATTCTATGCTGCTGTTTTATACTATAGAAACTGTAGCACAAAGCTGAGCAGTGTAGCTCATATCTGTAATCCTAGATACTCAGAGGCTGGGATCTAATGATCTTGGTTCAAAGCCATCTTAGACAGACAAATTCTAGAGGCTTTCATTTGCAATTATTTAGCCAGCAAAAAGCTGGAAGTAGAGGTATGGCTCAAGTGATAGAGGACAAGCCTTGAACAGAAAAAGCTAAATGAAAAATAGATGCCCTGAGTACTTGTGTTAAAAGAAAAAAAGACATTTTAGCAAAAATGGATGAATTATGGAGTACTATGTAATCATTTAAAAGGATATGTTTTTTATGTAATAAGCTAGAGCAGTCTTTATATTATTTAAAGAAAGTATAAAACAAACTTTCTGATAAAATCCCATTTGTAAAAACAATAATAAAAAAGAAAACGTGTATAAATATTCTTTATAAGCATAAAATGAAATCTATCCCTTTACACCTAGAACTAAGTGGCAATGGTACAAAGAAATGTGGAGCGAGAAGGAGCAGGAGAAGCAGGAGACAGTGGCCTGCGCATCACACAGCCTCGCATTGTTCCTATGTTTCTGAGGGTTTTTTTTTTATTACTTTTATGTTTCTTTTTTCTTTTTCAACACTTTTATTAAGAAACCAACCTGCAACTTATTTCCATAAACCAAAAGCCTTAAAAAAGTAAATGTAGGGTTAGGCATGGTACTGCTTGCCTTTAATCTCACCTACTCTGGAAGCAGAGAGGCAGAGCAATAGTCCAGGGCCACCTCAGATAAAGACTTAGTCCCTGCCTGGAAAACAAACCAAAAGCAAACGGACTTGGGATAAGGCTCCAGGGGCAATAGGAATCTTACAGGATTTTCTTTCAGTTTTGCTAGGAACTGAAAAATCTCTAAAAACAGCTAATATTTTAAAATAAAAAGTGAAAACTTTGCTGGACAACACAGTTTTAGCTTTGTATTACAATATCAAATATAAGAGTTTTAAACGGAAAAACTTTCAACAAAAAGAATACCTTCTCAGGGGATAGGCAAGGTACCACATGCCTATAATCTCAGCTACTCAGGAAACAGAGAGGGACGAACAAGGTTCAAGTCCAGCCCAGGAAAAATATTAGCAAGTCCCATCCCAATCAATAAACAGAATATGTGGTACATGTCTTTCATACAAGCTGTGTGGGAGGCTCTAGATAGGAGGATTGCTGTCTGAAAATAGCCCAGGCAAAAATGCAAGACCCTACTCTAAAAATAACTAAAGCAGTTGGGTGCTGGTGGCTCACTCCTGTAAAACTAGCTACTCAGGAGGCTGAGATGGTTCATAGTTCAAAGCAAGCCCAGGCAGGAAAGTCCATGAGACTCCTATCCAATAAAGCTACTCAGAAAAGGGCTGAAGTGGCATTGTGGCTCAAGTGGTAGAGTGCTAGCCTTGAGCACAGAGAGGCTCAGGGTCAGAGCCTAGGCCCTGAGTTCAAGCTCCAGGACTGGAAAAATAAATAAGTAAAATAACTAAAGCAAAAAAAAGAAAAAGACTAGGGGAATGGCACAAATAGTAGAGCATAAGCTTAGCAAGCATGAGGCCCTGAATACAACCCTAGTATAACCACACACACACACACACACACACACACACACACACAAATGCTACCAAGCACTGGTGGCTCACCCCTGTAATCCTAGCTACTCAGGAGGCTGAGATCTGAGGATTGTAGCCAACCCAGGCAGGAAGGTCCCTGAGACTCTGATCTCCAATTAAGCACCAAACATGCCAGAAATGAAGCTGTGGCTCAAGTGGTAGAACACTAGCCTTGAGCACAAAAGTTCAGGACAGCACCTAGACCCCAGGACAGGCACTAGTGTGCGCCTGTATGTGTGTGTGTGTGTGTGTGTGTGTGTGAGAGAGAGAGAGAGAGAGAGAGAGAGAGAGAGAGAGAGAGAGAGAGAGAGAGAGAGCTGGATTCCTTTTTTTTTTTTTTTTTGGTCTGTTGTGGGGCCTGAACTCTGGGCCTGGGCGCTGTCCCTCAGCTCTTCAGTTCAAAGCAAGTATTCTGCCACTTGAGCCATAGCACCACTTCAAGACTTTTCTGTTTATGTGGTGCTGAGGAATAGAACCTAGGACCTCATGCATGCAAAGTAAGCACTGTACCACTGAGCCACCTTCCCAGCCCTTGCATTCCAATTTTTACAGTTACAATTTTACAAGTTAAATTGATTCTTAAAATATGATCCTACAATGGGGTTCTTTAGGATCTATCTGAAAACTTATGCTCAGGGCTAGATTCCAGTAGCTCACACCTATACTCCTATCCTAGCTTCTTTCTCTCTCTCTCTCTCTCTCTCTCTCTCTCTCTCTCTCTCTCTCTCTCTCTCTCTCTCTCTCTCTCTCTCTCTCTCTCTGTCTGTCTTTCTTTGTCTCTGTCTCTGCCTCTCTCTCTCTCTCTCTCTCTCTCTCTCTCTCTCTCTCTCTCTCTCTCTCTCTCTCTCTCTGTCCCCCTGTCTCCATCTCTATCTGTCTCTTCCCTCTTCTTCTCTTTCTATCTCTTGATTTTTTGAGATAGAATTTCATTAAGTACCCCTAGCTGGACTTAAACTCGGCGATTATAGGCATGTACCACCATGCTCGGCATCAAGAGATTTCTCGATTGGATATCCATAGGCAGAGTCCCAGTGATTTATTCCAGTTCAATGATTTATTCCACCTCCCCGGCACTCTGATGCCAGTGGTGGATGACAAGGGCAGCTGTTTTCCCTTCCCTCTGTCACAGTCATTGCCTACAAACCAGGGAATCTGAATGGGAGGAGGGTCCCCTGGAGCCTGCTTATAAAAAGAGAGACTGAGCCCAGTGCCAGTGGCTCACACCTGTAACTCTAGCTACCCAAGAGGCTAAGGGCTAAGGATCATGGTTCAAAGCCAACTTGGGCAAGGAAGGCTGGAAGATTCTTTTCTCCAATAAACCACAAAAAAAAGTAAAACTGTAGCTCCAGTGGTAGAGGACGAGCCTTGAGCACAAAAGCTCAGGGACCGCATTGAGGCCCTGAGTTCAAGCCACACACACAAACAAAATAATAATAATTGTTATATAATTGTTATGTATAACAATTGTATATGTATAATGATTATTACATTATCTTATTATATTATAACAGTATATGATAGTCAATGGATAATGTATAATATATCATATATGAATTATAATAATTATTAATATTGATTAAAAGAGTATACGTGAAACTGCTAAGTCCTACTCTGGTCCTGTTGTCCCTCCCTCCAAGCTGGACCTCCTGGGAAGCAGAGGCCGGGTACCTCCCACTGGGACTTTAGTGGCAGAAAGATCCTTGAGGATGAAGTCTTACTGGGATGGGAGCTGGGGACCTCAGCCGAGGCCACTGGCTTCCCCATAGGAAGAAGGGACAGGTAGCAAGATGCCATGTGACACTAAAGGCAGAGCCTGCGGTGCTAGATGGACACACAAAGGCCCAGTAAAGATATCTTGAAGGGCCAGAAGCTAGAAGGGCCAGGTGGGATTCTGTCCCGCCTCCCAGCTTCCTGGGTATCAAACTTGAGGATCCAGACTTGGAGAGAGAATTTGTTCTTATGGCTTGAAGCCACAAAGTCTGTGGTGCTTTGTTATGGCAGTCCTCGGGGACAGAGTCTTGAAATGTAGCATTCAAACAACGCCCCATGCCAGATGACCACAGCACTGGAGCTACGTGCAATGATGGCGCGCAGCCAGGCCCCTCCGCCCCACATCTTCCTGCCAGTAGCATGCACAACAGCAGACTCAACATCTACCGGAGCCTCACTGTTCCCACTGTGGGGCGTCGGGCTGTGGGACTTGGTTGTCACCAGCCAACTGTACTTCCTTCAGATGAACACTTGGATTCAGAGGGTCCGGGGGAGACCAGAAACTCCAGGAATGTGGGTGCGGCTGGCCCTCTAACCACACGTGTCACAGCATGTTGAGGTCCTGGGAAGAGAGTGGGCTAACTTGAGATGGACTTGGAAAACGAAGGAAGAGCTTTTCCCAGTAAGGTGTGAATCAGAAGATAGATTCCTGCTGACTCTGGAATTCAAACTCTTGACAGCAACAAAAGAAGAGTCCCTTCATTAGCGATATTATTTTTATTGGGCTCCGATTTACTGATGAAGAAACAGTTAAAAGCCCTTGACCAAATCACCGAGATTAGTTGGTGTCACAGTTCCCAGCTTGTCAGCTGCCTCGTACCTCTCTGTGGGATTTCAGTGTTCTTCCTAAATCCAAATGACTTGAACCCATAGGGAGGCTTTAGTAATAATATCGAAACGGGGGTGCTGTGGCTTAAGCCTGTAATCCTACCTACTTGAGAGGCAGAGATCCATGAGATTGTGATTTGGGGCCAGCCCACTCATAAACGTTTGAGAGATTCTTCCTCAGCCAGTGGCTGGGTGAGGTGGATGTGACTATCATCCCAGCTGTGGGGAAAGCATTATGGCTGGGCAAAGACTCACATGTTTGTCATCTTAGTGACCTGGAGAAACGTAAGTAGGAGGATTTCAGCCAGGCCAGATTGGGCACAAAGCAAGACCCTACCTTGGAATTAATCAATGCAAAAATGGAAGAGAAGGGTGATCAAGTGGTAGAGTCCCCGTCTGGCAAGTGCGTGGCCCTAACTGGACCCCACTACTGCCAAAGAAACAACAGCAGTAATGATCATAATTTTGAAATGAGCAAATTTGTAAAGAAAGCCTAACTGCCTTCACTTATCAAAACATCTAATCATTAAAGCACAGAAATGTATTGCTGAAACAAGAAATATGATGGCACTGGTGCTGTTCTAGGGTGCTGATGGGGTAGGGAAAAAAAACATAAAATTGCTTTGCTCTATTAACATTCGACAGTGTAAAAAATGTATTGCATCAAACGAAGAACTCGCCTTGTGACTCAGCAGATGCTAAGCTTTTGTTTCTCAGGTCCCAGCAGTATGTGTAATGACTTACATCACGAAGAGAAGAGCGAGACTCTAGGATGGCCCCACCAAAGCGCGAGTGTTTTCCGTGGAGTCCCCTGTGCCCCTGCTAGCCTCTGCTGACAGTCCTCCCCGCCCAGCCCTGCACGAGTCACACTGATGGCAACTCTTTGGTGTTATTACTGTGAAGAAAGCATTTTTCAATTTCTACCACACCTGATTCAATGCTTTAAAAAAAATCCATATTAAAAAGAACTTAACAAAATCAAAGCCATAACCTCCCTGCAAAACCCAATGTGTTGTGTATCATTTTTATTCTTGGGACTAGTTTTATTAGTTTTGGATCTATTACAAGACTTCTGTAAAACATGTTGAAAGTTAAGAGGAAACAGACTCTTGGCAAGTGTGGAAAGCCAGTTACAGAAGACACTCTGCTAGAGGTAGAGCCACACAGGGAGATGGGGGGGGAGAGTCTGCCCTCCCTTCCCCCACTGCTCAAAACACAGACTGCCGAGCACGGAGAGGAGAAAACAAAAAACAAAAACTAGCGCTCACTCACGGTGCTTAGCTTCCTAAAACATACAGTAAAACATGCATTTTGTGTACTGTTAAATCCTACAATGAAGTTCTAAGAGGACATGCCTTTTTAAGTCTGGTTTAGAGAGGACTATCTCGAAATAAGTGATTTGGAGAATGGTTATGTACTATACAAAAAAAAAAAGAAAGAAAAAATTGCTGCTAATGAAATGAAATTACATTAAATGTTACAATGCTTGACTTTTAAATATTAATTTGCTGAGCTTTCAGGGACACAGCTGCTACATTCAGCATGGCTAAAGCATGTTGTCATTTAACACAGATTGAAGTTTTGTCTACTTAAATACTGACAAGATTGAAATAAAGGAAATTTCAGTTTTGAATTGGCTACATTGTGAAAACGGAGAAAGCAGATCTAAAGAAAGAATTACTGGAGGAAACAAAACTGATTTTCAGCTAACATCCAATAATTCCTTCATGATGCTCTACCATTCGTGAGCCCACTCTTGGTCCCAAACAAATACCAAACATATGCCCAGCAGGGCCTCAGGGAACTTCAATTTTAGAAAGGCAAAAGAACATTGAGATATGTATTTAAAAAATAAAATAAAAAAGCTGGGTACTGATGGCTCACGCCTGTAATCCTAGCTACTCAGGAGGCTGAGTTCTGAGGATGGAGGTTCAAAGCCAGCCGGGGCAAGAAAGTCCACATGAGACTTATCTACAATTAACCACTCAAAAACCAGAAGTGGCACTGTAGCTCAAGTGGTAGAGTGCTAGCCTTGAGTACAAAGAGGCTCAGGCCATGAGTTCAAGCCCTACAACTGACAAAAAAAGAAAAAAGAAAAAGTATGCTTTGGTAAATGCCAACTCCTTTGTACAACAAAAAATTTAAAATATGATTCATCAAGAAAAAAAGAAAGAAGGTCTGAAATGTAAGATCCACCCTGGGAAGGTGGCAGACTCCTCCCTCCTCTTCGATAAGTTTCTGCCCAGTACCTGCATCACCTAGGTAACTGGCATGCCTGGAAGCAGTCACTTCCTCCACCTCCTCCTCTGAGGTCACATCCTGGGCCACCCCTGGTCACATCTCCCATTAGACTGAAGGAGAGTTCCAGACTCTGAGGTCACATCTCCATACCCCTGGCCTAGATAAGTCCTGGCCTGGGAATGGCCTCGCCCCTTTGGGCCATATGCATCTCCACCATGCCCAGCCCGGCAGCAGTTCTGAAATAAAATTCTTCCTGCCTGACTACTGTGTGGTGTTCTCTTCATTGGCTAACTATTTAAGCCTACTTATTTAATTTGCCTTACATAAAATTTCAAAAAAAAATACAACAAAGTAAATGTAGTAAGAGAGGCAGCCTATGAGGAACTTGAGGACGTTTCATGGCGTTTTCTAGTCAGAAAGAACTGCATACACCAAGTTCAGAGTGCAGGAGTGGAGAAGGTTGTGAAGGTCATTTGAAGTGTTAGAGAAGAGGATGCAGACAGGAAAGCCTGAAGGTTGAACCAGAAGTACTTGAAGTAGCAGGACCAAGATGGATGTCTGGCTCAGGCACTATCTGAAGAGAAAAGAAAGACATACTAATCTGGGGTTTGCAAAAAGACTTTTCACTAAGTTAGAGACATAGGAAATCCCCAAGGGAAAGCTTCACAGGACCACAACAATGACATCTTCATTCCCCTACTCTGAGGGGGTTAGTCTTCCAGAATATTCCAGAATCTTGTCATGCACTAGGGCCAAGGAAGAGCAGCTACCTGTTAAGCAGGTAGGTGATAACTAGGGCCAGGCACACAGTGGCTCACACCTGTAATCCTAGCTACTAAGGAGGCTAAGATCTGAGGACAGTTCAAAGCCAACCTGGGCAAGGTAAGTTCATGAGACTCTTATCTCCAATAAACCACCAGGAAAGAGTAAGTGGTATTATGGCTCAAGTGGTAGAGCACTCACCTTGAGCTGAAGAGCTCAGGGACAGTGCCCAGGTCCAGAGTCCAAGCCACAACTGATGAAGAGAGAGAGAGAGAGAGAGAGAGAGAGAGAGAGAGAGAGAGAGAGAGAGAGAGAGAGAGAGAGAGAGAGAGAGAGAGAGAGAGAGAGAGAGAAGCAAGGAAGCAAGGAGGGAGGGAAGGAGGGAAGGGAAGAAGGGAGAGAGGGAAGGAAGGAAAGAAGAAAGAAAGAAAGAAAGAAAGAAAGAAAGAAAGAAAGAAAGAAAGAAAGAAAGAAAGAAGGAAAGAAAGAAAGAAAGAAAGAAAGAAAGAAAGAAAGATTACGAAGAAAAAAAGGAAGGAAGCAGGGAGGGAAGGAGGAAAGGGAAGAAGGAAGGGAGGGAAGGAAGGAAAGAAGAAAGAAAGAAAGAAAGAAAGAAGGAAGGAAGGAAGGAAGGAAGGAAGGAAGGAAGGAAGGAAGGAAGGAAGATTAAGAAGAAGGAAGGAAGGAAGGAAGGAAGGAAGGAAGGAAGGAAGGAAGGAAGGAAGGCAGGCAGGCAGGCAAACAGGCAGGCAGACTGGGGTAGCCAGGAACCGGTGGCTCATGCCTGTAATCCTAGCTACTTAGGAGGCTGAGATCTGAGGATTGCTGTTCAAAGCCAGCCAGGGCAAGAATGTCTGTGAGACTCTTATCTACGATTAGCCACCAGAAAACTGGAAGTGGTGCAGTGTCTCAAGTTGTAGAGCACTTGCCTTGAGCTGAAGACAGAGTTCAAGACCCACAACCGAAAAAAAAGAAAGAAAGGGGGAGGGGGAGAGAGAGAGAGAGAGAGAGAGAGAGAGTGGAAAGGAAGGAAGGAGAAAGAAAGAGAGACAGAGAGAAAGAAAGAGAGAGAGAAAGAAAGAAAGAAAGAAAGAAACAAACAAACAAAGAGGGGCTGGGAAGGTAGCTCAGCGGTAGAGTGCATGCCTTGCAAGCATGAGGCCCTGGGTTCGAATCCTCAGCACCACATAAACAGAAAAGGCCGGAAGTGGCGCTGTGGCTCCAGTGGTAGAGCATTAGCCTTGAGCTGAAGAGCTGAGGGAGAGTGCCCAGACCCAGAGTTCAGGCCCCATGACCGGCAAAAAAAAAAAAAAAAAAAGGAAGGAAGGAAGGAAGGAAGAAAGAAAGAAAGGAAAGAGAAAGAAAGAAAGAAAGAAAGAAAGAAAGAAAGAAAGAAAGAAAGAAAGAAAGAAAGAAAGAAAGAAGAAGGAAGGAAGGAAGGAAGGAAGGAAGGAGGGAAGGAGGGAAGAAAGGAACTCTAGGACAAAGATAAAACTAGGTTCTTATTAGATTTTAAATGTTTTATACAATTTTGAGACTTTAAATATAGTTCCAAACTTAACCATGGTCCAACTTGCTGTCTTTCAACTTGATGAGGGGGCAAAAACATACACACCTAACTATTCTGTGTTACTTTCAGTATGGCATCCAATAAATCTTAGGAGCTGTTCTTCTACTTTATTATAAAGTAGGTTTTGAATATGAAGAGTCTGTCACACTGTATGCTGACACATGCTTTCCAGGCATAACTAAAGGAGGCTAGGCTAAGCTGGCATGTTCAGTAGAGCTGGGTATTAAATATAATTAGAACTTAACAGTTTTTTCTTCCTACAGAGTTATGGGAACAAAATCCAATTGTAAGTATAGGGGTAACTAGGTGCTGGTGGCACACACCTGTAATCCTAGCTACTCAGGAAAGAGATGTAAGAATTGTGGTTCAAAGGCAGCCCAAGTAGACAAATCCAAATTGGCTTTTTATGTACAATTAATTAACAAAAAAAGGGCCAGAACGGGAGGCATGGTTCAAGTGGAAGAGTATCAGCTGTGAGTGAAAACTTCAAGCAAGAGCTTAAAGCCCTGAGTTCGAGACTTAGTTCTGGAAACAAATAATAAAGCGGAGGAACTATTTGAATTTAAGAAATATTACATAGTGAAAGCTTAATTATGTAATTTAGCTTTAGAAAAAAGAGAGAAAGAAAGAAAGCCGGGCACCGGTCGCTCATACCTATACTCCTAGCTACTCAGGAGGCTGAGATCTGAGGATCACAGTTCAAAGCCAGCCTGGCAGGAAAGTCCGTGAGACTCTTATCTCCAATAAACCACTAGAAAACTGGAAGTGGCGCTGTGGCTCAAGCGGTAGAGCACTGGCCTTGAGCTGAAGAGCACAGGGACAGCACCCAAGCCCAGAGTTCAAGTCCCACGACTGACCAAAAAAAAGAAAAAAAAAAAAGATGCCACCACTAGCTAATAAGAGGCAGGTGGTTGTTTATATTTGGGCCTGCACCTGGAGTGCTTCAGACACCGCACACCTGCTGGTGTCAGCATGACTCTGTGGCTCAGGTTGACAGCTCTGTCTCTTTCTCCACACAGCTGGGTGTGCTCCCTGTCAGTGCTTCACAGGGCCTGCATGGCCACTTGTTAGCCAGGGATAGAGAGAGATTTGAGTGGCATGGGGGCAGGTGGGAGGGGCGCCAGGTGTAGAGAGTCCTTTAGTCCCCCTTTGACTCCAGAACATCAAATCCTAACTTGATCCTTAATCACAAAAGTCCAACACACCTCGCCAGCTCAATTTCCAGTGATAATGAGCCTCAGAAATCACATGAATTAATGAGTCACAAATGATCCCCCTCAGAATAATTTTATTTCTAACTTTTCAACCCTCCTTATGCCCTTCAAGCATGTAACAGCTGGGAATGAGGTGGCATTAACTACCGCCTGTCTATTTTTTTTGGCAGAACTACAGATTAGCACCAGAATGGTCATATACCATAGACCCAGTGCCTAAACAGACTGAGGGAGCCGAGAACTTGTGTCTCACACCTGAAATCATAGTTACTTAGAAAGTTGAGATCAGGAGGATTTCAGTTCTAAGCCAGACTGGGCATAAATGTAGGACAACTATCTCAAACAACAGCTGGACTCAGTGGTGTGTAACTGCCACCCTAGATACATAGGAAGCGAAAGTAGCAGAATTGTGGTCCAGGCTGGTCTGGGCATACTGTGAGACCCTACTTTTTTTTTTTTTTTTGTCGGCCGTGGGGCTTGAACTCTGGGCCTGGGCACTGTCCCTCAGCTCTTCAGCTCAAGGCAAGCACTCTACCACTTGAGCTACAGCGCCACTTCCGGTTTTCTGGTGGTTTATTGGAGATTGGAGTCTCATGGTCTCTCCTGCCCGGGCTGGCTTTGAACCGCGATCCTCAGATCTCAGCCTCCTGAGTAGCTAGGATTACAGGCGTGAGGCACCAGCGCCCAGCGAGACCCTACTTTTTAAAAGAAGGAACTAAGGGTAGGGCATTGGGTCATAGGGTACTGGCCTAAGAAATGCAAGGCCCTGATTACAAACTCCAGTACCACCATAGGGGGTGTGGGAGAAAGGGAGGGTAAGGGACACAGAGAGATATCAAGGAAATGCAGGGCACAACCCATCAGCCTTGATTGTCGCATGCCACTTAGGCAAAGGCACAGACCAAATAAAAAAGGTGAAAAAATAAGTCTCAAAGAAACACTGTATCTCATCTTCTGCTACTGAGAACTCTGCCATCCTTGAATCCTTCGCTGTTCTCATTTTCTAGGGAAATAGACCCTAGACCAAATAATAGAATGATGGAGAAGGCCAAGACTGCTTTTAGACTGACCCACAGGTACAGGGGTGCTCTGAAGCAGAACCAGGGTCTCACATGTGCTAGGCAAGTGCTTTACCACTGAGCTACACCTCCAGCTCTTGCTATTCTTTTATTTGACCTTTTGAAACATTTATTAAGTGTGTGTGTGTGTGTGTGAGTGTGTGTGTGTGTGTGTGTATGTGTGTGTGTGCCAGTCCCAGGGCTTGAACTCAACCTGGGTGCTATCTTTGAGGTTTTTTTTGTTCAAGGATAGTATCCTACCACTTGAGCTTGAGCCACAATATCATTATTGTCTTTTGGGAAGTTTATTAGAAATCAGAGTCTCACGGGCTTTCCTGCCTAGGCTGGCTTGGGACAGTGGTCCTGGGATCTCAAGCTCCTCCATACTTAGGATTTCAGGCATGAGCTGCTCTGTTCCTTTGCAAATGACCCTATATTTCTGTGCAAATAGACCTTGGCCATGAATAGTGGCACATGGGTGAGTCTTCCCATCCTGGCTATCCATTCTCTTTCCCTTTTGATTTTACTTCTTCCATAGGCCCTGTGTGCATGTTCAACTTTCAGTACCAAAACAAGAGAATAATTTCTAAACAGTAGGTCTGCACATCTACAGAAAGAAATCTGTTCAGAAGTAATTGGAAATACATGCCACACAGCTATAATCCTAGCTACTGAGGAGGCTGAGATCTGAGGATCATGGTTCAAAGCCAGCCCAGGCAGAAAAGTCCGTAAGACTCTTAACTCCAGGGGCTGGGAAGGTGGCTCAGTGGTAGAGCACTTGCCTTGCGTGCATGAAGCCCTGGGTTTGATTCTTCAGCACCACATAAGAAAAGAAAAAAGCCAGAAGTGGCGCTGTGCCTTAAGTGGTAGAGCGCTAGCCTTGAGCTGAAGAGCTGAGGGACAGCGCCCAGGCCTAGAGTTCAGGCACCATAACTGGACCCCCCCTCCCCCCACACCAAAAAAAAAAAAAAAAAAAAAAAAAAAAAAGACTCTTAACTCCAATAAACCACCAAAACCCAGAAGTGGTGCTATGGCTCAAGTGATAGAGTGCTATAGCCCTGAGCTAAAGAGGTGAGGGACAGTACCCAGGCCCAGAGTTCAAGCCCCACGACCGACCAAAAACAAACAAACAAACAAATAGGACCTAGGACAGAATCCTGCCAACCAAGGAACTTTGAGCAAGAGACTAAAGCGTAGAGTTTCAAGCACCTTGTTTAAAATATATAGTTACACCTATGCCCTTTATGAAGATTAAGACTCTTAGAATTGTGTTTGGCATATAGGAAGTGTTCCATAAATAAATGTTACTGTATCTAAATAAATTTGTTATAAATGGGATACAGAAAAAATATCATAAAGGATCCCAGGCTTATTTTGTGAGGCCCCATATATTTGTATTGTGTTACCTGCTGCTGTGTTTATTATAAACAACCAAGACTTATTTCACTCAGCTTAATCTCTAAATTTTAATCATTTACTAGCAGATAATAAAATCAGCTTAATTACAAAATACAAACTAAATTTGCTTCTCATACACAGTTATTCATATTTCACTTCTTGGGAGAGTTACAATCTTTGTCCTGATAATTTCTGCTTTTTTATTCTGGCATTGTGATGATGGTTTAGTGATTCCAAAGAGCCCATAATAACTATAATTTGAGGAAACCTGAAACAATGCTTGACTTTTTTTGTATCTATTCCCCTTTCCATATCTTAAAAAGAGGAAGGTTGAGATCTGAGGATCACAGTTCAAAGCCAGCTTTGGCAGGAAAGTCTGTGAAACTCTGATTTCCAGTTTACCACCCAAAAGCTGTAGTGGAGTTGCGATTCAAGTAGTACAGCATAACCTTTGAGCAAAAAAAGTCAGGTACAGTTCCCAGGCCCTGAGTTCAAGCCCCAGATCTCCCTGTCCCCTCCCCCCCAACACAATCTCTAATAAGAAATGAGGTCCTATCTCTTGCAATGAATCCTAAGTCATTAAATTTACCCTCTTTTTTGAATGCTTCTGCCCCTGCATTTGTCATTTCCGAGCTTTTAATTCTAGTTGATTACTCATTTAAATATTACTACTAGGAGAATTAAAGCAAGAAACATATGCTTTAAAAAAAAAACACAAAACATCTCCTTATCAACATGTTGCCTCTAACTTTACAGTAGTTCACCACCCAGTTTTCTTAAAAAGCAAATTACTGTTTATTCAAAGTTCTCAATAATTTCAATTTGTGTATCTCTTATTCTGTGTATTTCCTCTTTTTGCTGCCCTTCTACTTCTTTAGAAATATAATTGTTAATCTATTCTTTCATACTGGGAACAAAATAGGAAAGTCAACCCTTCTTTATTATGATTCATTTCCTAGAAAATGTGGTTAGGAGGGAAAAGTCCTCCTCCTCGCATTCGCTGATAACCCCGACCTCTTCTATGCATTTATCTACTGTTCTAATTTTCCCTTACTCCCAAATTACACTCTACGAGATTATAAATCCACTTAAACAGCTCCCATATAAGTCCTCAAGTATTCCTTAGAAAAGAACCCCCCCCCCCATTTCACGGCCTGGAGACAACATCCACACACAGGACAGACCAAGGTTTGAAGAGACTGGACTCAGGATCAACAGTATCTTAACCACAGAAGCAAACTTGCAAATCTTCCAGGGTACTGTCCTCACTTTACATAGGGAGAGACTAAGACCCAACAAGCACGGACTGCGCCCCCTGCAAGTAGAGAAACGCAGGCTTTGTGGATACATTGTTGATTTTACGAGGGGGCATTCAGAGGAGCCGTCACCGGTCTGGATGAGAGAACTCGTGCCTGTGAGCGGAGCTGGTTTCATACCTCTGTCCGACTCCCTTAACAGTATCCATTTTAGAGGAAACCTTTATGTCCGACACAATGACTTTGCTTCCCTGTGGGAGAGGATGCTGCTGCTTTCAACAGCGCTTCGAGGCCATTCACTGCGATCTCAATAAAAAAGTTCCGTGTTTTCCCTCCAAGGTGCTCCCACCCTCGCGGGCACCCCCAGGGCGGCCGCGGCGCCGCGCGCGCCCCGCACCCACCGAGCGCGGCGCGCGCGGCGCGGCGGGGACAGAGACGGCCGCCACCAGACAATGTCCTGCATTCACCACCTCCTCGACCAATCACAGGCCGGCGCCTCCGGGCTCCGTGCGGCGCCACCGGCCACGGCCGCGGCCCCAGGAAAGCCCGGGCTCGGGGCGGCCATCTGCGGCCATCCGGGGCAGAGGCGCCCGAGCTCCCACCGCAGCGGGCGTGGAGGAGGGGTGCGGGTGGCGGGTGCCACGACGGTCCCCCCGGGGACGGAGTTGGCGCACAGAGGGCAGGACGCGCCCTCTCTCCGGCTCGAACGCGGCGCTGTCCCTTTAAGACGATCCTCCTCCCGAGGCTGTGAAACGCGTCGGCGGCCCCGCCGCGGGGGGCCGTGACATCCGGGCTACCGGGCTGGCGACGGCCCTCCGGTCAGCTCGGGGTCTTCGCGGAGCACCACTGCAGTCAGGGGGTGTCACGAGGCTGGAGGGGACTTTCGGGACACGCGGGCCTCAAGCTAACGGCTTAGCAGGCTGCAATCACTCCCCATCCCGGACAACCAGACCGGGACGCCCGGGATCGCACGCGGGTCACGGACGCTCAGCCCGCGGGGCCGCGCGGCGCGCGCCAGCCTCCGACCCGCCCCACCTCCTGCGCGTGCCTGGGGGGGCGGGGCCTTCCGGAGACAACCAATCAGAGCCTGGCAGCTCGGGCCCGCCCCTGAAGTCCGCGCGGGGCGGGGGGGATTGCGCGGGAGGGAGAACTTCGTGGGGGGCGCGGTGGAGAAGGGCGGACCGTACGGAGCCGGGCCGTGGGGCGAGGCGGGAGGATGCGGGCTGAGCCGACGGGCTTCGCCTCCCGGGGAGGTGGGGGGGCCGCGCGTGAGAGCCCGCGCGAGCCGGAGGCCGGGGGAGGCGCGGGAGAGCAGGTGGTGCGGACGGTGCGGGGTGGGGGTGGGGGGAGCGCGGGACGGATCGCCGGGGCGGTGCGGGGAGGGGGCACCCGCCGGTGCGTCCTGGTGGTGGGAAGATGGGGATGGACGTCCTGAGCTGCTGAGCGAACAGCCAGAAGCTGTCGGGGTTGGTTCGTGCAGGACGGAGACTCCGGGGAAGTTGGGGGGATTGTCCCCCCTTTCAGGCTACGGGGCTGCGTCGTGTCCGCGTGGATGTTTATTAACATCGGACTATTTCATCGTGGGGGTTGGGAGAAAGCACAACCCATTCCCGTGATCTAGGTTACCGTCAGAAAAAGGGGGTGTGGGGGCCCCATCGGGCGGGGGCCTTGGGGTGATGTAGGGTAGGGGCAGGAAGATTACTGCCGGGTTTTACCGTCAAGTCACGAACCAGCCCTCCTCCCGAATCTCGTATCTCCTCCCTGCCCGATTCACAGCCGTGCCGCTCACCCCTGACCTAGCTCACCACGCGTTCTGAGGTTCGTGTGTATCTGAAGAAATACAAGCCCCGGCGGGTCTCCTGCGGCGCGGGGTTCCTGGGGGAGCCACTTTCTCCCGCGTGTGCTGCGTCGGTGGTCCCCTCTGCTCTCCGAGCATCACCCTGCTTCCGGACCACCCTTGTCTTGAAAGTCCAGGCGTATTTAACTTACATCCGACAGACATCTTAGAGCGCTGTTTGTCTTCCCCACAGTCTGGTCGATCACCAGCCCCCACTCGCAACTCACTGAGCCACAGACATCCACGACGCACGTCGGGCTTGGTTAGCACCCCAGCCGCATTCTGCCCCAGTGCAGACGGTGGGGAGTCTCCCACCTGGACGGCCTCGGCGAGCCGCTCTCGGCGCTTTCTGCCTTCGCCCCGGCCTCGCCCCACCTCCACAGGGCAAACAGAAGCTCCATTTTTAATCCGATCGTGTTAGTTCCGTTTTACATCTTTTAATGGCTCTCCGATGCCCTGGGGATAAATCTTTTCTCCTAAAATGTGCTTTAGAAGGGCCACCGAATGTTGTTTTCCCCTTTCACCCTCAGCTACATCTTTTTTTCCTGGGTACACTTTTCCCTTCCTGCCTCGGGTTAACCTGAGCTGCTTTCCCATGTCTCCTTGCCTTGTTTGACGACTTCCCTTGGCTCAAGGTCTTCCCTCAAAGGAGGATTCGGGTGCCACGCAGCCCGGCCTCAAGTACACCCAGGGCCTTACATGGAGTTCACCGGACATGAGGGGTCCCATACCAGGTCAGCCCCCTGCAGTTCCTCCTTTCCTAGGATGGTCCTGGCAGTTCGTCGTCAGAGGCCAACAACCTTTTTAGAATATCTAGTAATGACTGCACAAAACAAAAAAATGAGCACCCCTGGATATCTGCAGACATTCTTTTTTTTCCAGTATTTTTATCTTGAATCCTTTCTTACTTAAGTTTCTCTTAAGAATCAACATGATTTAAAAGATGATACAAATTGTCAAACAAATGAGGTTTCGTTACAACTCTAAATCTTCTTTAGCTATAGGGTGAGTGGGTTTGTGAAATGAAATTTGACAACATGGCTGGCTGTTCAGAAAAGAGGCAGAAGTGTTCACTTTAAAATTGAGCTGAAACATTTCCAAAGGAAAAGAATACAAGAAACTTCTAATTCCTTGCTTATTATTAACTGTTAAGGGAGCAATTACCAACATGTTAAGAAATTATCCTGGCACTGGGTTGATTTTGTTTTTAGTGCTGGTTCGTTTACCATTTTTCTTTTGTTTATATGAGATGTCAGTGCAACAAATTGAGATTTCCATTTTCCTGTGTTTACTCCAGCTAGCAATGCTAACATATGTACCTTTAGATCTGTAGCATGTTTAAACACGGCTCTGCTACACCCTTTCCTATAAGGTTAAACAAGAAATCTTTGTTGAGCAGTGTAATATGCAGAGGAGAGGATAGGGGAATAAATCTTAACTACTACAAACTATTTCCCTTTAGCCTAACACTGAAGGAGATCCTTGTTGGGTTTTCTAACTGCTATGCAACTAGTCTGTTGCCACTGATACACTGGTGGGAAGGAGGATTTTTTTTTTTTTTAAGAAAGAAAATGAAAGGGAGGAAAGTATCTTATTTAGAGTAAATAAGATACAAAGGTTAAGCAACAATGTACTTTACAGTAAGGAAAAGAAAAATAATTTGCTTCAGTACTTTTGTGCTAGAATTCACATATGACCCATTAATTTAGTGAAAACAGTATTTAAAGCAGAAGCATGAATTATAATTATTTACTGTTTCTTCGGGGAAAAAAATTCTCCAAGTATGTATGTTATCTGTTTTCAGGACATACAACGTAAGTAAATAAGTAAATGTTAGAGGAAAAGTTTCTCTTTTGGATGTGGGTTTGCATAATTTTGAGTTTGGAAAGCATTTTTAGGCGTTCTTATTTGGTAAAAGTCTTGTATGCACTTTAGTTACATTTTAGCTGGCTACATCTTCCACTTTTTATACTGATTGAACATGTTTTTTTCCAACCTTGGTGAAATGGTAAAAGATTTTTTTAAAAACGTTTGATTAAAAGTTTTTATCATCTAGTTTTAACAGTATCTATACAATGGAAACACATTTCAGCCTTATTAAAAACCTGCCAAACTCAATTAGGTGACCAAACTCCATTAAGGGGAGAACTAAGATCACCATTTGCCACATTTGTTGGTTTTAGCAGAGATTTCCAGCTAATTGGGAATTAAAAAGAAACTGGTAAAGATATGCAGAGTGAGGTAGAGCATGGGAGAGTGGGAGAGGGTGTGATAGGGAACAGACTCAGGTGTGAGTCCTCCAGTCTCATATTTCTAAAGTTAAATCTGGTACTTAGTTTCCACCTTTAGCATGGGAGCAGACCTTTGCCCTCTTGAGCATCTCACAGTACAGATGTAAGGCTTGAATCAGGGCAATGTGTATTATAAGCCTTAAAATGTTAGACTGTTACTTTCCTATATATTCCACGTTGGACTTAGAGGCATTTGGTTTGCATAAAAATAATAAAATAAATAAACATGCCTACCTATCCAGTCACTCATTACATAATGATGTTTTAGTGAACAATGAAACATATATATATATATATATATATATATATATATATATATATAGTGTGTGTGTGTGTACAAAGTGTTGGGTCTTAGTTTATATAAACTCACTTTGATGTTCACATAAGGACAAAATCACCAACAGTGTAGTTTTTGAAATGTTTCCCTTCATCAAATGGTGTAGGACAAAATATATACCATATCTAATTCAAACAGTATAAAAAATCATAAAGAGGAAATAAATTACCTTCACATAAACTCTGATAATCTAAAGGGATTTTCATGTATTTACATTTTCTCATAGGTAAGAGCTCAATTGAAGTATTCTAACAAAAAATAATCACAATAAGTTTACAGTTGCTCCTAGAATAGTCTAGATTTTGTTGTGTTCAGGTATTAAACAATAAGCAAAGGAATATTCATAATGAAAGGAAACAATAAAAATAAAACAATAAGGCAAATTTTTGATCAAGTGTATCTTATTCAGTGATCACCACCAAATATTGAGAAGGGAAAATATAGCCAGGCATTGGTGCCTCACTCCTGTAATCCTAGGTACTCAGGAGGCTGAGATCTGGGGATGGCTATTCAAAACTAGGCTGGGCAGGGAAATCTGTGAGACTCTTATCTCCAATTACACACACACACACACACACACACACACACACACACACACACACACACATGAAAAAAGAAAAAGAAGATATTCTCATTGATAGTATTTATTATTTATTTGCATCTTTTGACCCAGAATAAATCTGAGGGCTAGAGTAGCTAAGTATCAATAATAAGAGCTGGTTTTCGACTAGCCTTACTTAACACCTTCACTCAACTTCAAAATATTTGGCCAGTGGTTAATCCCTTCAAGGTTTGACTGAGAACCTGTATGTGCAAATGCCATAACACACTCTGTATAGATGGCCAACATAAAGACAAGATATGTTTTCTCAAAGGAAATTAAAATACAGTTGTGA